>NC_133579.1:69206687-69506687 GCF_964106895.1 Numenius arquata | reverse complement strand
TTGTAGTGTCCTGGTTTGAGGCAAAACAGAACCAATTTTCTTTTCAGTGATTTTACTTTTCAGTTAAGTCTCATCTAACTAACTGAGCTCTCGGAAATTAACAGCGTATTTTTCATACACTGTCTGCTTCAAGAGTGGTAAGGTCTGATGTTTATAGTGAATACCAAGGGATAGTACACAGAGAGACCCCTGCCTATATCGCAATCTCTAACAACCAAGGTCAGCTAACTTCATTGTTTGCCCCGTTGGAGGGTCGGAAACGGAAAAGCGTAGAGGGGTTGCACCTGCAGGGAGGAGCGGATAGGACAGGTGACCCAAACCTGACTGACCGAGTATTCCATCCCATCTGCCACGCTCAGTATAAAAGCTGAGGGATCAAACGAGGTCAGCTCTCTGTCTTCAGTGGCCAGTGTCCGAGGAAGACTCTGTTCATCTGCCTTTGATCCTGGTCCATGTGTTCCTGAGTCCAGATCCAGAATCCAGTCCCCATCATCTGTTTCTGAGTCCAGCCTGGGCCTTCCCCAGTGCCTACCAGTGACGTGATCGTCATCCTGGGAGCTTGATACTGATTTTGTATATATTGTATATTTTTCATTATTTGCTTATTAATATTACTATCTTTGTATTATTTTATTTTTAATATTTCATTAGTTTAGTTTCTTTTCAACTCATCATTTTCTGTCCTCTCCTCTGAAGGGAGATGCTCTCCCTACTCTGAAAGGGAGAGAGGTAGAAGAGAGCATCTGTCATTCATTTTAGTGGCCAGCCCAGCCCAAACCGTGACAATTAGCAGGGTTTGAACAGTGGGAAATAAGTAAAGGATAAGGCCACACACTGAACACTGGATTTAAAACTGAACACTGAACGTCAGCTATGTGGGCTCCAGCTGTTCTTTGTATTTTGACTAGCAGCCTTAATTCTTCTGTTCCCTAGTGTATATTATTCTTAATAATATTCTTTTAATGTTGTCGTGTGCATGCAGTAAAGCTACACCATAAAAGGTGAGTCGTTTCCTTTTTGCGTACTACTACTTCTTTACAAGGCTGCACAGTTCTCACTGGGGAGACTGGTAGTATCTCTCTCGTACATATATTGCTCTCTTTGCTATTTCTTAATCTGAAATAAAAATAAACAGCACCAAAGAAACATGTCCACATTCTTTTGCACATGAAAACTGAAGTTTATACCACCAGTGACCACCGAGGAGGTATCGTGGCTTAACCCCAGCCAGCATCTAGGACCACGCGACCATTCAGCCACCTCCCCTCCACCCCAGTAGGGTAGGGAGAAGAGGGAGAAGAAGAAGAAGGAGAAAAAAAACCTCATGGGTTGAGATAAAGACAATTTAATGGAACTGTAATGGAAGAGATAATGATAATAATAATAACAACAATAATGGTAAATCTTTTACAAAATAAAGTACTGCAACACAAGTTGCTCTCATCGCCTGATGTTCGATTGTCCAGCCTGTCCCAAGCAGTGATCACGGATTCCTGCCCCCTGGCCAACCCCCATATACACACACTGAGCATGACGTCTATGGTATGGAACCGTCCTGTCTATGCTCCCTCTAAGCTTCTATGGGAAGCTGAAAAAAGTCCTTGACTTAATAAACTGAAACAATATGGGCTATCAATATTATTCTCATATTAAATCCAAAACACTACTAGGAAGAAAATTAACTTTGTCCCAGCTGAAACTAGGACATGAGACCACTGTGGAGGTGTACCAGGAAGTGCTGACTTGCAGCATTTCTCCTCAACTCTCATCGGACTGGTGTTTTTAGCTTGCACCCAGGCTTGTTTCTTTTGGGACGTGGATTGATAATGTTCTGCTCAGGGGCAGGAGGCTGAGGCCTGCCTCAAGAGCACAAAGGAAAAGAGAGAGCCTCAAAGAGCCGGAGAATTCATCAGGAATTTTCCTACTAATAAAAGTTTTATAGACTTCCAAGTCTAGCAAAACCCTGTTTCATCAAGAGCAGTAGTCATGATGGTCAAGAGAAGACTGAGACAGTAGCTGAGGTGGGAAGGGATCTCTGCAGATCATCTAGTCCCAATCCCCCAGCTCCAAGCAGCGACTAGCAGGGTGCTCAGGGCCCTGCTCAGCTGGGTTTTGAATATCTTCAAGGATGGAGACTCTACAGCCTCTCTGAGCAACCTGTGCCAGAGGTTCAACCAACCTTCTGCTGAAAAAAGCTTTTTCTTGTGTTTAGGTGGAATTTCCTGTATTTCAATTTGTGCCAATTGCCTCTTATGCTTTCACAGGGCACCACTGACAAGAGTCTGGCTCTGTCTTCTTCATCAACCCGGTCCCATCAGATGTTCATACACATTGGTAAAATCCTTCTGGAGCTTTCTTTTCTCCAGGCTGAACAGTCCTGCCTCTCACAGCCTCTTTTCATATGACAGATGCTCCAGGCCCTTTAATAATGTTTGTGGCCCTTTGCTGCCCTCACTCCAGTTTGTCCATGCCTCTCTTGTACTGGTCCTGGCACACCCCATGTGGTGTCACTAGTGCTGAGTACATGGGAAAGAGCATCTCCCTCAGACCTATTGGCTGTGCTCTTCTTAATGCAGCATGGGGTGCTGTTGACTTCTTCGCTGCAAGGGTAACATTTACTTATTCCTGGTGAGCTTGGTGTTCACCAAGGTCCCCAGGGCCTTTATAGCAGAGCTCCTTTCCAGATGCTTGGGCCCCAGCCTGTGCTGGTGCCTGGGGTTGTTCCTCCCCAGGGGTAGGACTTGGTATTTCCTGTCCTTGAAATTCACGAGGTTCCTCTCTGTCCGTTTGTCCAGGCTGTCAAAAGCCCCCTGGATAGCAACACAACCATTTGGCCTATCATTCACTCCTCCCAGTTTTGTATCACCTGCAAACTTGCTGAACGTGGACTCTGCCTCATTGTCAAGGTCATTAATGAAGACTTTAAACAGTATTGGCCACTGTATTGACCCCTGGACAGACCACTAGCGAGCAGGTAACTAGTGACAGGACCCTCTTAGCATAACACGAAGCGCCAGGGACCAGCTTTATATTTATACATACAAAATATACACATTTTTTTTTTCCCCCTCATTTCTACCATAGGAAATAAACTCCTTAGAAAGGACTGTTTTTTCTTCAGATTCCCTGAGTGTAATCTTGCTCTGTGTTTGAAGATTAGCTCAGTTAAACAAACTGTATTTGTTGGTACTGAATGTCCCCTTATTATATGTGGAGATGATAGTCTTGGCAGCAGAGCAGAGCCATGTCATAAAAATGATGTGGCTTTGTTTGCCCTACAAATATCTCAAACCGATGGTTACTGTGTTTTCCTTTTGCCTGCTAATCTCCCTCACCCAAAGATGCGTATTTAAGGTCATGCAGCTTTCTGAACACCTGCCGTTTTCTTGAAAGCTGGCCCGCCACCCAGCTTTTATATATTTCAACATCATACCTGTCCTACCAGACCTCCTTGGATGGACAAGGATAGACAATACTTGATACCTCACTGGCAGGTTTGACACACGTAAGAACCGAATGACTGAAGTCTGACACTGCATGGCCACACAGGGCTAGAATTAATGATGTTACACGTAGGGGATGAAGTAAGAAGAGCTCTCCTCACCTCACCAACCCTGATACGTTAACTCTGGAACAAACCGAAGGCATGCTGCAGCTCCTACAGTACTGCTGATCTCAGAAAGCCTCTGCGGCCCCTCCTTCCACAAGAAACTATTCTGGGATTTTCTCTGCACCTGTAATGAAAAGCTCGGCTGGGAGAATAACAACAGATATCTACATAATTAGTGTTATTGTTTCTGGTTACTTTGAGTGCACTGAGACAAAGCTTTACAAAATAATTGCACCGATCATTCCTAGGTAGGTGCAAGGGAAAATCCCTGAGATGGTGTGTGCCAAGAACATTGGGGAAGAATCTGTAATTCTCTTTATTAAGTATAATTCTACAGAATACACTGTGTTAAAATGCTTGACTTCATGTCTGGTTACACCAGATGGCTTCCATCAAGAGGCAGATGTTTTCCCCAGTCTTCCCCTCAAAAAGGACATCAGACTTTAACCACGCCTTTGTATTTGAATACGTAGCATGAACAAAAGCATATGCTGTAGATATCAGCTTCGTATAACTGTTGAGTGAAAGAGCTGGGGCGGTAGATATAGCTTTATGGGGAAGCATTTCTTGAAAGTGATAGAATTTAAAAAATACATGCATTCTGCATGGCTGAATTCTAAGAAGATAAAGGAGATAATCTGTAGTTTATTTACTTAAGGTTGAGACATGCTGTGCTAAAACTTCTCTTAAAGCAAAAGACATGTTACCCTGCTTTGGGTGCTCTAGCTTTAATGAAAATTCAAAATGCATTATATAATGCCTCTTAAAGGCGACTTGGCTGAGTGTTTTCCTATTCAGACTGACGACTTTGACGCTGTAAGCCTCTCACAGCATACTTAATCCACAGTAATAACTGTTCCATGGTAATTTTCGTGCACAAGGTGGCCAACCTCCCACAACCTACAAGCAGCTTACAGAAATCTGCAAATGGGCAAGAGCCACAAAGCACACGTTTATATACCTCACCGCTCCCTGGAGAGCCTGTGGGGTGGTTTGCAGAACAGGACGTGAGAGCACCTCACCGGTGGTCCACGGACCCCTGCTCCGGGGGGCTTGAAGCCCGGGCGTGCAGCTGTGGTGCAGGGTGGCTGGACAAAGCCACCCTCGGCTATTTTTCACCCCTCTGGCTGGGGATTTGAACGAACCAGCCGTCCTGGTGCTAGACAGCCCCGCTGCCAATTACATGATGTAATGTTTTTATGAGAGCCGTATCGGAACTACTCGGAAGTGATGTGAAAGTTGTTCAGGAGTCACAGACTGGCCAGTCCCTACGGTGGGGAGTTTATAGCTATTTATGTGCGACTCCTCAGTGCAAGAAGTCTGCAAGGCGATATCACAGTTAAAGATTACAACAAAATACGGAGCTATTCAAAAGCTCTCACAGCTCTTCTGTCCTCAGACACTTCATTGGAACCAGTGTGATAACCAGTGGCAGATTTCACCTGGGGAAGTGAAATAACCTCATCCTTTTTTTTTTTTTTTTAGCGTTTCCAGTACAAAGGGAAGCTTTACCCTCCTCAAAAGCCAGCAGGACTTGCCATCAGAAACTAGAGCAGCTTTTGCTGCATGTGAGCACCCCGTGTAAAAGAGGCTCGGGTAGTTTCCATTGTGGCAATCCTTTCCTGTTTCTCGACTCTTGACTTCTCAGCCAAGTACCTTCTGCCAGGGTTTCTGCTGGATTTTACAGGAGCAACCCAGGGAATGACTTTAACACACAGAATACAATAAAATGCATATCTGGTGCTTCATCCCACTTACACCGGACTATCACAAATGTTGTCTATTCCCTTCAAAAGGAGATTATGCAAATTCTTACCACCACAGTAATCGATTAGCAGGCAGTTTGAATTGTCTTGTCACCAACTTTTACATCACCTGGCTCTCTGTGTTTAAAAATACAATTTTCATGCTCTGTTCACATAGGATCTTTTTTTCTGGCAAATACCTTTGGCAAAACTCTGCGCTCTTCAGTGGAAATATAGCAGAGACTGATTTAGCTTCTCAATTTTTGTTTTTCTTGGGCAACCTGAAAGAAAAGGATATAAAATAGAAAGCATCTGTGAAAGTTAGTTACATTTTCCCCGCTGCTCCTTTTCTACAAGTGGAGTTAGTTTTACACTGATGGATCCGCACAGGTGTATTTTGAGCAGTGCAAATACTGCCAGATGGGTATTTTTCTGCATAACTGGGCCATGCCAGCTCCTCTGTACAAGAGATTATCGCATACACACCTACCTGAGTGAGGCTACGTGTACATACCCCAGCATAGACACATCCTTCTGGCCCTGCCCTTGAAAACCCTATAGGTACTTGGCCTTACTCATAAAGTAAACCATTATTTACTTTGTTGGGGCTACTCCCACGGTGCCTTCACAGCCACGGTTCACATCTTGAAACCCACATAGTTTTGAAACGCATGACTCGGAAGCATGAATCAACACTTCTCCCTTTCTTAGCAGGTATGTGTACAACTTGACATCCCTTCCCTCCTCTGCAGAAGGAGAACACATCTAAACATTTTTATTTTAGAAGAGAAGCTGATGACAGAGATTCCTGTGCCGTCACAACAGAACTTCACTCAAGACCTAGACCACGCCATTGACCAGACAGGATGGGCAATTTTTATAACTAAAGCTGTGAACACCGAATTTTAGAGTGGTGATTTCCAGCCTGTGCTGTGCAGGCTCTTGGGACTGGCGAGTCCATGGATGGTGATTAAGAAAGAATCATAGAATCACAGGACGGTTAGTGTTGGAAGGGACCTTAAAGATCATCAAGTTCCAACCCCCCTGCCCTGGGCAGAGACACCTCCCACTAGACCAGGTTGCTCAAAGCCCCATCCAAAGACAATTTGCTGTCTAAGTAATCTACAGATGGGAAACTTTTCCCCTCACCTCCACTGGAAAGTGTATAGACATGAAAACCAGCAAACAGCTGAAAAGCCTTGCTGTAACGAAACATGTGCCCTCCTTATCAGACTTGTGCGAAAAGTTTGTTCAGAGCAAACCTTTTTACCCTTCCCTTCCCTTTTCCCCTTCCCACTACCAGGAGCCTCCAGCCCAAGGTAAAAAATGGGGGTGTTGGGCTCCCCTTTGGCAAAAGATGGGTGGTAATGCCCGCTCTTCACACCAGGTGGCAGAGCCTCACTGCTCCCTAGCCTGGGAGGACATCGGTTCCTCTACAAGTCTCCTTCAAGCAGGGTACGGCAGAATGGTTCGTAAGGAGAAATGATGTTGCAAATACTAAGTATGACAACTCTTATTTAAACAGGGGGGAAAACAAACCCCATCTGTTTAGAGCAACGGGGAAAAACCCGCTCAACTGGGAAATGAAAAGTGGGTTGTTTCATCTGCACAGGCAAAATGTAACAGGTAAGATTCAAAGTTCAGAAGAGAAATTAAGGTAATACTTCCTGCTTACAGTGGATCAGGAAAAGTTCAGAAAACCAAGCAGGAGTGTAGGGGGGAAAGGAAGAAGCTGTCAGCAGTGATTTTTAATCAAAGAGAAAAATCATAGCACCGCGAAGAAGATAAGCAGAATCAAAAGCGATCAAGAACGGGGCTGCTGATAGAAGTGACAACAAAAAAAATCATTTGGTCTGGTGCCTTGCTGAGGAAAGATGTGCCTGGAGACAGAAGTCATTAGCAGGTGAGAACAGGGTGAAGCAAGAACCATTTTTTTTTTTCATAGCAGGGACGAAAACAAGTACATCTGAAGCAGAAGGGGGAAGATGGTACAGTCACATAAAGGATCAAAGAAAACATACTGTATACTGTTTTAGCATAAGAGACAAGCATGGTAGCTTCATAAGCTGGTCTTACTAACCATAAATTATGGCAGTAGCGTTAGTTGTGAGCGTCTGAATTGGTGAAAGTGGAGTTCCACATGCATTACTAAGAAAACCATAATCGTACATTGAGACACACAGAAACAACGTGGGTGTCTGCACAAAAGTGAGACCTAAATAATTTTTCCCCTTTTACTTTATCTGAAAACTTGCTCTACGGATGGTGCTGACATTTTTCTTTTCCATTATTTCAGGAATATTTTGGGAGAGAGACATTTTTATGTTCTGTTCCCATGAAGGCAAAATTGGGACTCACCCTGATCCTGCTGATGGGCAGTTTTAAAGCAAAGGAGAGAAGCTCTTAATGATGATCCATGAAGGAGCCTCAATCAGCATCCTCTCTGCTCCAGGTGTCAGCTTCTTATAGCTTTCGATGCATTGCACAGGTGCAGAGGCCAGCTCTCAATTAGCACAGTCCTAGCATATGAAGTTGTTTACAAGAATAGTCCCCTGAAGGAGATATAGTAAGGACTAAGAAGCCACAGTATACGGGGGTACTCCATTGCTGGTTTTTGGACAGATGTATGTATTGTATGCATCTCAGTCTGACAAAAATGCTTCTCTCTTAGAAATGCAAGTGAATAGGGTATGTGTCCAGAGTAGGCAATGTTCAGTATAATAAATGCACATTTTTATAGTAGCAAAATCATAATCTAGTAGAAAAACATGCTTCAGGTGTGATAGCACGAGTCAGAACTGTCCTCATGCTGAATTCAATTATGATCAAATCTTTCTGATAAACGTTTTACTTCTCTTACTGCATACTTTGCACACTATTTTCATGACATCTCCTTCTGTCTCTTCCCCTTGTTGGCTGACTTTGTGCCCCTTTTGGCTTGTCCTTTTTTTTTTTTTTTTTTTTAAGCCTAGTGGTGATTCACTGGAAAAAAATCCATTTAGCCAGTGAGCAGGAATTTATGACCTATTTACAAGTGAACTTCACTATACTTTTCATAGGCCAAAGTCAACCCCCAAAGTACCCCCCAGACTGCCTTTCAGAAACCGTGTCAAATTCCCGGCGATTCCCGAGGACTCCCTTCCAGCCTGTATGCACTTCTCTCACCTGGCCTGCCCTGTCCCAGATCCTATTCACTATTTGCTCAGCCAGAATATTTTCCTGTAAAAGAACCTATATCCTTGGGGATGGATTTCATGTTTTCCGAAAAGTCTCTAGAAGATACTGCACTGCAGGAGGAAAAATGAGAAATAATAGCATTTGGGGTTCTACTCGCTGCTTCCTGGGGTAACACCCGGCTTAACTCTTGGTCCTTCAGCTGTTACTAACCCTGCTGCAAAGCCTTCAAACTTCAGAGAGGATAACCCCGTATCTACGAGCTGGACAACCCAATGTTTTCCTAACATTCGCCACAGGATGGCAGTGCAAGATTTTAATTTTCAGCCTCTGTTTTTATTTCATGTGGACGTGCCTCGTGCGTGTGACAGTGCAGTTAGACAGAAAATTAAAACCAGTAGTGCTATTTTTCCATTTTGAAAACAAAGATATACTAGTTTCCTTTCAAATAGAGCTGGATTGTGAAAACGCAGAACCAATGAGAAAGCAATGCTGCTGCCGCACATGAGGTGTTGCCATAAATACCACATTTCAGAAATGCACCTCAGCTTTGTTCCTATGCTGACTATGCATTTACTTCATTTACACTTTTTTTTTTTTTGTTTTGTCTTCCCCCGAATATATAGCTTATATCGCAAAGATCATTTAGATGATGTGTTCTAAGTGGCTTTTGCATTCAGGGAGCTAGTGTCCTAAAATTGCATCTTTGGCCGGTGTGCTGAGGCACGCTCCCTGCCAGTGTGGTCCCCAAGCACGTTCTACCGACAGAGCTGCGAGCAATTGCCAGAAGGTTAGTTCAGCCTTCCCCCTCTGTCTCCAGCTTCACATTCCCATTTTCTTTTTACGAGGCAAATCAGGGAATTTGGGTTGTCTGAAAACGTACCTGACAAAACTAAACAGCTTTTAATCTGATTAGTTCCCCTGGCTGGCTCTGGCTTGCAGCTTAGGTCCCAGGACCGGCAAGAGGAGGCAGCAGGGAGCCTGGGACCATCCTTCCAGCCGCACCTCGTGCCTGAGCTGGTTCATGTGATGGCAGAGCTGAAGAAAACTTGCAGGCCTGGGCTCTGCTGGTTGTTGATTCAACCGGCTTGCCATCGCAGGTGCTATTTCCTGGTATGGCATTCACAGCTGATGCCATAGCTTGCCCTGTGACGTTTTTGTCAGGATGCAGTAAAGTATCATCACAGCTTTATTAATGCCAAGGGCAATGCAGGATTTAAATAATGCGTCCTGCTTTGAACTGCTGCTGAAACACACCCATGCACTCAACTTCTTACTGATATGTGTGGCCGTGCTAGTGAACTGCACTGACTGCCCAGCTACATCTCTTCAAAAAGACCGTGCAGGTGAGCTCCAGGAGACCGAATGTTGTATTGACAACTGTCACAATTTCACAGCTTGTTTGTCACTAAAAAACTTCACAGTTCAACAGAAGAGTTGAAAATATGAACTCTCTGGCTCAAAAACATGAATGCACATTTCATTTGTAAATTCATCATCTCTATGAGGGTAATGCTTTGAATGCTGGGGACCTGCTTTATGACTTTCAATCCTTGGGACTGACAGCCCTGTGGTTTCTTCCCTTCCACATCATCCCAGGGGCTGGGTGAGGAGGGGTGTTAGGGTCTTGGTCTGAATGCAGAGAAGTGAAGTCTGGGCACTCTCAGCTCTGAACTCCGCCGTTCCTGTTCTCATCGAGCAAAAGCTCCAAGAGGCACAACCAAGGCACGGGCAACGTTCACCTATTTGCTCTGACTGCTGCTGGAGACAGATAGTTTGATAAACGAAAGCTGAAGGGTTCTTCAAGTGGCAGCTATCTGTCAGTGTTGCTACTTTTTTTGAAGCTTATGTACATGTGTTTAGTAGTCCCGGTAGTCCCCTGGCAGATAAACAAACCATACAGTTCAGCAGTGCTGCTCGAGGTGTAATAAAGGCTCCACACCAATGCAGCAGAGCAGCACTTACTTCTGCTTTCTCCCCTTCCCAATAAAGGGCAGTTTTATGTTTCGGAAGGTTTCTGGGATGACTGATATGATCTTATACAGAACCAGCCTGTATGTAGGGGGAGTCTGCCCTGGAAGACTTAATGGAGGAAAAATGCATTTTCCATAGCTAATAGCACCCAGCAGTCTTAGCTATATCTGACAGAAGTGCCATTCTTACATGGAGTGTCAGTCTTAGGCTCCAGTGCATAGCAGTAACATTTCCAAAATCCGGTATTTTTCTTTGCAGGGTAACTTCAGTAAATCTCCCTTTTTGTCTAGAAAGAGGAATATGTTTCTTTTTTTTTTTTTTTTTAGGACATACCTTTCTTTCCATCTCTTCTAGTGGTGTAGTGGTAACTGAAAAGTGGACAGAAACGCCTATTTAGTATGAGATGTGGCTACATTCTACATTGCCTGAATAGAACTGAGAAAAAACATTTACCTGTTCATGCCAAACTATACAAAAGCTTTTCCCTTCTTTTCCAGACATGATAGAATTTGGGTTTTCTTCTTTCATACCTAGAAAACACGTAACACATAGGCATAAAGAGTACATACGTGTGTGCAACTGCAGTAACCCTTCGAAAACAAACCGTTAGTGCTACAGCTAATATTCTCATAAGTTTCAAGAAGCAGCATCCCAAAACGGAGATGCTGCAAGTTGACAACTGCACAGACCCCAAGAATGTCACACAGCCTGTAAGGAATTAAGCTTCACAAAAAAAAAAAAACAACAAACCCCGTGGCAGAAGGAAGTATTTTGATTCCCGATGGTGATGATATATATATTTCCATAGCAGCCAGCGGCAGGGCTGGCTGCAGCCGCAGTGTGAGGGGGGAAAGCAAGGAGCCATTCTGCAACGTGTGACCCACAGCACGAACAGCCACCACTGTGGGCTGGTGTGGGGTGCTGCATGGGGGGTTAGGGGCAGAAGGGGAATGGAACAGCCTCCTTGTAAATCACCATTAGGATGGGGGTCCCACGAGGCTTGTTGTCCTACAAGCCTGTGTAGAAGTAGTTATCCTTCTTCTGGAGAGTTTGCAATAGGAAAGAGAGCAGACCGCTAGTGGGGAGGAGTGGGGGGGCTGCATCAGGACTATGGATGAGCCAACAGTACCAGGGCCCCCAGGTCAGAATGGTGCAGACACTAAGCAGTGGTGATGGAGGGAGACCATGACGATGGGCAAACACTACCTGTTGCCTCTAATGCCTTTAATTAGTCAAGCTGGAGCCCAGCTGTCCCCCTTTGGAAGGTGCCGTTTTTCAAGCCTCTCTCTCCAAACAACTTTCCATTGGCAGAGGCAGTTTGAAGAGGGGAAGAGATGGTCAAAACCAGAACTGAAAATGTGCAAAGGGAAGAGGAATATGGGAATGACGAAGAAAGAAAAGGGAGGTGGGCAGGAAACACATAGGGCACAGAGCCTTAAGATACCATCTGAGGACCTACAGTGGTGGGAGAGGAGTCCTGAAAAGCAACAGTAATCAAAGAACAACAGACCAAGTGGTATTGTCTCTACACAAGCACATGCTCACACACACGTCGGAATTGACAGAAAATGGGTATTAAGAGGAGGGTATCTATCTCGCTTAGAAAGAGGCAGGGTTAAGCCACCTGTGGCTGTCCTGGTTACAAGGTGGCCCCAAATGCCTCCTACTCTGCACCCACTTGAGCTGCCGTGGGAACCCCCCTGAGGCTCTAGAGGTGCCCACAGCCGCTCTCCTGGAGCATCCTTCAGCTGCAGCAACGACATGGATCGGCAGGGCGGGTGGCCACCGGCGAGGCTCTCCGTGGCCGCTGGCGAACTGGCAGGTCGAGCTGTGCATCTGTGGGACCCGGGCAGAGCTGAGAATAAACCCCAGATTTCCTGCGCCTCAGCTCTATCCCCGAGGCCGTCGCTTCCCCACGCACTAATCTGACATTACAGAACGTATGGCGACGCAAAGCCACAAAGAACCTAAATTAAGAGAGTAGTGGGCGTATGACTTGCATGCAATGTTTCCCTTTCACTGCAAATTTCTCATTTACTGTTATTTTTGCATAGGCCCGTGTGACTGAATTCCCATAAAGTGGTCTCCCACACCTCAGGCAGTTATTAGAGCAAGAGGCAGTCACTGGGCAGATCTGTGCCTGGAAATTAGAGAGAGACAGACACAGACCAGGCATCTGAGAAAGAGACTGCAGCGCGGGAAGGGATATATGAACCACTCTGGCACAATTCAGTTGTTAGGCAAATCATTAAAGCTAAAAAGGAGGAAAAATGAACTGCTTTCCCAGTTGTATATATAAGCCGGACATTTGTGGAGAGTGAGCAAGTGGAGTGGTTATCAACAATAAAGGAGCAATAAAAAGATAAGATCTTTGCATTCCAATTAAAAGAAAAATCATTGCAACAGGATCAGATGTTTTCCCTGGCAAAGAGGCAAAGAATTTCTCTCCAGGCAAGAGACAAATACCTACCTCTTCCCTTTTATCAAGTATTAACCCGTAGGCCTCTGATAGTAAAAGGCAGGGAACCAGCATAGGAATTTCTAGTGCAGATGGGAAAACACTTTTTTCTTTTTTGCCTTTTGTTCAAATCTGAAGAAAGATTGGACCAACAAATCAATGGGGTGGAGGGAAACCAAGCTATCAGGAGATTAACATCAGGGGAAACTTTAGAGCAAGATGGCTTTTCTGATGGAACCCTGTAAGAAATTAAAGAAACAAATATCAGCTTTCTTCCCCTTCCTGCCACCCCCACATTAGCCACATCTTTGCAAAACATGCCATACAGCATGTACTGATTCAATGGCAAGGCGTACTTCTGCAATAAAGATTTTTCTCACTGAGACTTTCAAAGCTCCGAACAATGAAAAACAAGCGTCAGATGAAGTGATGCAATGACAAATTTGCAATATTCGATCTCGAGGTGACATATGTACAAATGCTTGAGTCAATGGAACAAAAGTAGGTTTGCCTTTTCTATACTGTTTTTTTCAAGATTGTTCCAAAGTAACTGGAGTGATGCCAAAGGGTTAAGCATTCAATTTACTGGAGACTTTCAGAGGCCAGATTCTGGGTTGTCTTCTCTCTGTCAGTGCCAGGCAGGTAGAACGATAATCAGAGAGAAAGTCAGTTTCAGTGACTAACCTTAAGTATCCATCGTGGAGATTGCTGCTTTTTACAAAGTCAAGAAATGCCATTGATTCAGCTCCTCAGGAAGCCTGCCAACTGCTTAACCAAAATTTCAGAAATAGAAGTGCTTCATAATTTACTATCAAATACAGTTTTTAAATCTGATTGCTGCTTGAAAATTTTCAAATCTGTTTTCAGTGGAAGATTAAATTTTTTTATTTCGTGCATGTGCAGTGCAGACCTGAGAAGAGTGTCTGCTTATCACGGAAAGTGTCGACTGTGACTGAAAAAGAGAATTCCTGAAAATGTAAGCGAATATGCCTGGAAATATAAAGAAACGCAACATTTCAGCCGGCATAATCAAGCCAAAGTGATTTCATTTGAATGTGGCGCAGTGAAAAGGTAATGCAGTGACTTGGTTTCCCTGTTCTCTTTATGAACAAGTTTCCCCATCCTGGCTTCAGCTCCTGTCACGCCGGGGGAGCCTTGCTCGTGCTGGGGACAGCCGTACTGTACCATGAGAGGTGCGGGCTGATGGGGACACTTGCTCAGGCAGGTGGGACTTCTGGCCTATGATGAGATACTGCAGTCGCATTTATAGATCACACTTTTGAAGCTGTCACTCCTCTGCTGAAAGATGTCAGTTTTCCAATGGGAAATCCTTTCTCCAAATTTTCTGACCAGAACTTATGTTTATCAGTCTCCTAATTCCAAAACCTCTTCTCCAGCTCTTCCTTTCCTTTGACAATTCACTAATAGCTTCATTCCCTTCCCTATCATTGGCTCATCTTTCTTCTTATGTGCAAGCATAGATCAGCTGAAACATATATATCGCTTGTCTCCTTCCAATAGCAATCTGATTCTTTACATTAACCTTAAATTTCAAACATATTGAGGAGAAAGGTGAGAGGTTTTTGTACCTGTCATTTGTTTCACTACTGGGATCTAAACAGAAATTCATTAGATGCCCCACTTCTACATTTTACATACATGATAAAAAAATGTTTTAACAGCATTTGGCAGAACACAATTAGCCAGTGAACAGACCTTCCTGATGAATATTCATAGGTTCAAATCTGCAAGAAATAGGCTGAATTATTGTCTACACCTATTGCATATGTTAAGTAAAATGTCTTGGAAGTACTTCAGCAAGTTTCTAATTCTTAGTGGATGTTTATTCTGTAATCACAGGGAAAAAATATGCACACACACGTGTATATATATAAATCCAGCTGTTGTCCCAGACAAAGATTCCTCATGTAGGGACCCAAGCGGTGTCTTAGACTCATTCCTTGTGGTCAATGAGTATGATGAATACATCCTTAGTAGCAAGATGACAGTTACTTCCTCATGCCAGGGGAATACCCAGAACAGCATTAATAGATGTCAGTTGCAGGAAAATTGTCTGACCCATTGAACCTTTATTTTTTGCAGAGTAGATAGTAGCTATTTATTTAAACATTTTTAATGCTGTATATCTTCCATAATGTACGTGTTATAAAAAGTGGGTTTCCAGTACTGTGCAAAGTATTTGTCTAAGTAATCTTTTCTTAGTTATTAAGAGTTCAGGAAAACACCAAGACCCATCTTAAAATAGGCCAACAGCTGAACTTCTCAAGGATACCTGCTAATATAGGTGTTCCTAATTTATCTCTAACTTAGAGATAAATTTATCTCTAACTTATAGCCCTTAGAACCTAACTTAGCCTCCCTGCTTAGGTACCTGAATGTGAACCCTCCCTCCCACACAGTTTCTTTTCTTTGGTCTCAAAGAAGGAGTTGAACTTGGTCTCTTGCATTCTAGGTGACTGCTTGAGTGACCAAGCTACTGGCTAATATGGGATAAATCACTCTCATCCCCTCTTGTGAGGGGTGCTCCACTTAATATCAATAATTAAGTACTTATTTGAGAAGGTATTTGAACTCTGAACTATGCTGTATTTGCCAACTAATGGCCTGGAGAGTCAGGGTGTCTTCTCTCTCCCTGCTCTCTTCCCTCTACTTCAATTTCTAGACCAGCAGTAGTTAATAATTTATATGAAATGGAACATTTCCAACAGGAAAGATGGAAAGAAACCAACCCCTTGGTACCTATATCACCCCGAGTTATGCCACTAAAGAGAGATTTGGGAGAAAGCGTTTGGATGCAAGGGCTATCTTTAGACAGACAAGAGTTTGGATACCACAAAAATCTTTGATTGAGTTGAACCCTTATGGCTCCAATCTTTATCTGCCAGTGCCCTTATGCTACCCTGACTCCTCCCCATATGGTGAATTTTGGGGAGAATGAGAGAGATTGAGCCATAAGAAAACCTATTAAAAATATTACCACAAAAATGCAATACTGAGATATATACTGCAACTCTGTTGACTTTCCACTGTCTTTGAAAGATATTACTAAATCTGCTTCCTTTAGTTCATTTTAAATGTTATATTCCCCTGGTTATTTTTATTAACTGTGTTTCCCTAGTTTTGCTTTTAAATTATTGCTTTTAAATACTAAAAGGTTAAGGTTTCCTTTTTCTGCTTCCCTCCCCCCACCTTTTCTGGTCTAGCATAAATGCCAGCAGGAGAAAATGCACTCTCAGACTTAACTCATCCACTAGCTGTAAATATTCTGTACTAAATTAAGTACAGAAACAGATACCTGGTGCTCTGGAAATATGGCTTTAACCAACAGAATTGTGATAGCTCAGGAAACTATGCACTGACAATCAGCAAGAGCTCTATCCTGATGAGTAATGGGGGAGATTTGTCATTGTCTTCTCCTACTGAAGTATTTGCAGCTGAACTCTACTTTCAGAACCAATTAGGCATCATATACTTTTGTACATAGGCGCATTTTCCTGAACAATATGGGAAGGACAAACTTTTGAATTAAAAAAAAAAAAAAAGAGAAGTTCAGATCAATCACGCTTATTTTCATCTTGCTTTAAACGTGCTGTTTCCTTTTTTTCTTTAAATAGTTTTCTATGTGGTTGCTGAAATGTCTTTGCAACAGAAGCTACAATACTCAGACAAGGAAAGTCCCTGGTGGTTTTTAAACACCATTTTTATTGAGGTTTTTTTAATTAAAAAAAATATCTAATAAGCACATCAGTCATAGAAACCCCTTATCATCATGACTACTGTTTAAGTTTTATGAAGAGTAACCAAAATGACATCTATGTCATGGGTTACTCTGTGGAGGTGGCTAAAGTGGTTTAGGAAGGTACATTCTAAAGGAAACATTTTTATATGCAGGAGAGTTAGGTCTGAAACTGTATTCATCAGGTGAGATTAGCCATGCACATGATTATTTAGGTGTGCAATTTTACAATGTTTAATTTGCACAATAATCACGGGAAATGAAGATACACACATAAGCCAGCAAACACAGTGATTATCTGCAAGAAATATAGGCCTTTCCTCCAAATGTTTTCCCCTAGTACATTAGTTTTCTCTAAATAATGTTATAATGACTCAAGCTGACAGGTCTGAAGACTGTTTTGTCTATGCCCAGTACAGGTAGGCACAACACAGATGACTCTATTTGACAATCTCTCTATATCACCATTTAATTTTCTCAAGAATTTCTGACAGACCCTTGAAAAGAACTTTGGAAGAACCAGAAAAGAGATTTTTCCTAGGAAATGGATTCACAGTATTGCTCCAAACCCTCCATAACACTGGAAAGGACCTCCAGATGTTAGTCGTGCCAGGCAAATGCTCTGACAGTGCAGACACACACAATAAAGATCACCGTTATGCACCTTTACAAAGTCTCTAGTGTTCAGAGAGCGTTTTGGAAATTTAAATACGTATTTCAGCAGGGGGATTAATTTTGTCAAACCACGTTTCTTTCAGATAGGACAAGAGGTCAGATTATCTAAACTATGCTGGTTGGCACTTTTTACTGTACGAATCATGACCAGGTTTACAGGAGGTAACTATGGATTACTTTTGCAATCAGGAGGCAGAAGGTAAATAATTCCAGAAGCATCTGGACAAAAGACAGTGTGTCTGGTGGATGACTTTGTTTTCAGACCATGTTGTAGCACAGAAAGGCTCATGACTGGGATAACTCTGAGACCCAACTTTCGATAAAGGTAATACCATATCTGTTAGGTAGCTGCTGATGACTATTAGATATTGATGACCTGACTGCATTAATTAGCCACCCTGGATGGGATCGATTCCTCTCTGTAGCTTTCTGCCACCTGCCCAAGACCTGGCACTGGGGGTCAAGCAGTTGAAACTCAAACAGATGAGTCTGAGGAACGGCTTAAGGAGGAAAATGTGTAAAGGCTGTCACCTGTATGATGGCATCCCTCCTGCTGCAAGCGGTTTGACGCAAGGGGGTTTCTGGGTTTCAAAACAGTTGTTCTTGTCTTTTTTCCCCTGTCTACCAACTGAATATGGGAACAAATTTCGGATATGATCAGAAACGACTTCGTTCGACTTGAAAATGTTGGAAGACGTGGCCTTGATTCCAGATTTACCTCTCGCCACAGGAGCTCACGTCTAGTGCTGTTGTAAAGCAGGCTGCTGTAAGGCACGCGGCATGGAGCTGGGGGCACAGAGCGTGGCCCCATAGAATCATAGAATGGTTAGAGTTGGAAGGGACCTTAAAGATCATGAGTTCCAACCCCCTGCCATAGGCAGGGACACCTCCCACCAGACCAGGTTGCTCAGAGCCCCATCCAGCCTGGCCTTGAACACCTCCAGAGATGGGGCATCCATAGCTTCTCTGGGCAACCTGTTCCAGTGCTTCACCACCCTCACAGGAAAGAATTTCTTCCTGAGACCTAATCTAAATCTCCCCTCTTCCAATTTAAAACCATTACCCCTTGTCCTGTCACTACAATGCGGCGTGCAGCACGCTGGCCATGAATCAGCAACGCCGGCACCGCTCGGAAGGCTGCCCTAAATAGCTGCCACTAGCAGCGTTGCCAGCAAACACAGCTCACAACCATTTCGGCATGCAAAACTGAAAATAATATCGGGCAAATTTGTGGCGTTGCCTGTTGACCTGCCTCTTACTGTGGTGATTAAGATCAGCTGAATTGAAAGAAGAGCCAGCGCTGGCACGGTGTCACCCTGAGAAGACGGGAGTCCCGAAGCCACACGGTTGACTTCCAGTGATTTTTAACTCTGCTTTTGCCACATACATGTACAAGCGGCCCAGATTCTTTTCTCATTCCCTATGTGCTGCTTGGAGCTAGAAACCAAGGGTATTTAAGTGTTTTGTAGGGTTACTTGGGGCTTATTTTAAGCATATTCTGATACTCTGGAAAGGTTTTATCTATCTCGACAGACAGGATAAATTTACGATTGTTCTGCTTACTGGACCAGGCTGCATTTTCCCTTTAAACTCTTGCTTTTAATTATATTTGAGCTAAGCAGTCAGAGGCCTTAAGGCATGAATCCCTTCTTTACTAGCAGTCATAATTAGTCCTGATTGTTCCTTTTTGTGTCTGTTATGAGCAGGAAGCACAGAAGCTCAGAACGTGCATTGCTACCTGATGATTATGCAGCGCCTTTCCAACACCAGGGGAAAAGCACAGGCTCCTCATAGGGCAGCTGATTCAAATATACAGCGTTACGGCACCAGAAGAAGAACACTTATTTATTATTAAAAGGCAGCAATGAGGCTGTCTAGGTATTCATTTCATATTCCCCATAATTACCGAGTGCTCGCCTCTGCTCACAAACAAGGCAGTGAGTCACCTTCCAAACCTTCCTCTTCCTGTCACTCAGGCCCTATGCTCCATCGCCCTCAGTCCAACAAGAAAAAAATTCACCAGGCAAAGCTGACTTTCAGCAGTGACTTCTCAGGCTTCTTTTACAATGAGGACGTGAAATGAAACCATGGCGTTTTGTTTTCTTGAGTTTTCCCTCAGTCCGTGCTCGGTGGCCTCCTTCGGTGTGCAAATTAAGTCTGGCTCTTGTGGTTCAGCCTCTTTTCAGCGTGGCTGTAGTTAGCAGTTGGCTGAACACCCAGCACTGTCACTTTGTTTCATAGCTTTGCCATCAGCAAATGACAATTATAAACCTTTTTCTTCAGCTTGTTCTCCAGGTGTCTGCCTGAGACTGGAAACCCAGTGCTTGAATCAGTAAGATTTTTTTTTGTATCCCTAAAAACATCCAAACAGCAAAACTACAGCCACAAAACACATTGCAGATGACACCAAGCTGTGTGGTGTTGTCAATACACCAGAGGGATGGGATGTCATTCAGAGGGACCTGGACAGGCTGGAGAGGTGGGCCCAATTGAACCTCATGAGGTTCAACAAAAGCAAGTGCAGGATTCTGCACCTGGGCCGAAACAATCCTCGCTATCAATAGAGACTGGGGGATGAGGTATTAGAAAGCAGCCCTGAGGAAAGGGACTTGGGGGTGCTGATGGACGAGAAGCCGGACATGAGCAGGCAATGTGCACTTGCAGCCCAGAAGGCCAATCACATTCTGGGCTGCATCAAAAGAAGTGTTGCCAGCAGATCCAGAGAGGTGATTCTGCCACTTTACTCTGCTCTGGTGAGACCTCACCTGGAGTACTGTGTGCAGGTCTGGAGCCCTCAATATAGAAAGGACATGGACCTGATGGAGTGGGTCCAGAGGAGGGCCACTAAAATGATCAGGGGGTTGGAGCACCTCTCCTATGAGGACAGGCTGAGGGAGTTGGGGTTGTTTAGCTTGGAGAAAAGGAGGCTCCGGGGAGACCCCATAGCGGCCTTCCAGTACCTGAGGGGGGTCTACAGGAAGGCTGGGGACGGTCTGTTTACAAAGGCCTGCAGTGACAGAACGAGGGGCAATGGCTTTAAGTTGGAGAAGGGGAGAGATTTAGATTGGATATTAGGAAAAAGTTCTTTACCATGAGGGTGGTGGAACACTGGAATAGGTTGCCCAGGGAGGTGGTTGAGGCCCCTTCCCTTGAGATATTCAAGGTGAAGCTCGACGAGGCCCTGGGCAACCTGGTCTATTTGGGGGTGTCCCTGCTGACTGCGGGGAGGTTGGACTAGATGACCTTTGGAGGTCCCTTCCAGCCTGGACCAATCTATGAATCTATGAATCTATGAAACACATAATTTCTGAGCCTGGCTGTCCCAGTTTGCGTGCTGTGGGAAAGGAGAGGGCCCCGTTAGAACACGGGCAATTCAATAGATTGAACTAAGCAATCAACGTACGGCAGCAACAGGAGGTGCATGTTTCTTCTTGTGCATTAGACAGAGTCTTCATGACAAATCAACCTTCCAAAGCATTTCTAGGGACCGAGAAATTTTACAGTTAATAGATTTTTTGAAGGGTAAATGGAACAATTATCATCATCTCATGTGGCCTCTAAGCCACAGGTTTCACCTACGCTCTGTGTTGGACCCCATCGCCGAAGCCGAACTTGAATATTCATTTAGACTGCTAGGACTTCATCTCTAGTCTGTAGAGATCTCCAAGCATCAGCAGAGGAACAGGTCACACTCCACAGCTACCTCTGCCAGCTGTCCCCACCCCAGTATTTAAGCACGGTTCCAACCCTAAACTTCTCCCACGTATAAGTAGTGCTTGGACTGGGACAGCGATTTCAATTGGGTATATGCTGACCATATGCTGACCATATGCTAACCATATGCTAACTGAGCTTCACACGGCAAAGACCCTTTTTTCAGGCAGTGTAAGTGTATGCACGTCACCAACTGAGCTGGTGCAGTTTAAGTTAATCTCTCCTCCCTGCTTCGCTGGTTTGTTACTGCTCCTTATCTCAGTATCATCATTGGCAATGTCAGGACTCTGGGTCTGCTTCTTTGCAAGAGAAAAAAATCACCCAGGCTGAGTAAGATCATAGCATTAATAATTTCCAGACAGTGCTTTCCAGTGATGAAATATACATGACTCACCTGCTGGACCATCAAAGTTACCCAAAGAGGTTAGATTAAAAGAATAAAATAAAAACATAAGCAAGGCAGCATCAGCATTAGGGGATTTGTTAAATTATGATTACTGAATTAATGAAAGCATTAATTCCCTGAACTGATGAAAGAAGGGACACACAACAGGCTGCCTGCCTCTCCTACTCTACATAATCCCTTCTGCACAAGGGACTCTTCCTCTCACTATCTGTGATAGCTGTGGGTGCGGGGAAGGGGAGATGTTCAACTTGCTCTTCCTCTAAGCCCTAGTAGAGGTAGATATAAGATGTTGTAAATTAAAAAAAAGTAATAATGCAAAGCCCACAGCACATTTAAGCACACTCCAACAATACTAGAAAATTGAGATGCCTTTTCCAGAGCATTCACATCTCGTATTTTCTCCCCCAGCTTCCACACAAGGCACGGGCACACACGATGCTCTTGTCAGAGCTCCTCCTGCCTTCTTTTTCCTGGAAAGGCCCTGTCCTCCTCTGACACAGGGCAACACCAGGGCTTTTCTCCTGGGCCTGTCTGCACAGACTGACCTGCTGCCTCCCTCCTCTTCTATTTCTCTCACCTTCAGCAAACAAATTGCCCTCCTGTCTTCTTCTTTCTGGTGCTTTTCCAATATTCTTGGTTTCGCTGTTCCAGACAAAACTTAATACTGTGAAATCTCAGCGTGGATGAGGATAGCAGTTCTTTAATATGTCTTTCTAAGTGTCCTTGCCCTGAAAAAGTGAATCTCATTTGTAAGTGTTGGTGTAAGAAACATGAATGCAATTTCCTGAAGTTTTGCATGAGACTTGTGGGAGCAACAACGTACTTTTTATACCCTGCCAACTTGATTTCATAAGGTCTTGGAGAATGTAGACCCCAGGGACAGCTGATAGCCAACTTGTTATGTTGTATAGCTAATATTTGTTATGTGACCTTTACATGAGCAGGTCTTACTGTATATTGGGATATGTTTGCGCCTGTCCCTCTGCCCATGGCCTACGTGTTAGATCCTTCACAAAGGCAAACTCACTATACCACATCCTTGCTTTGGAGAGAGTCAGGTTTGTGGCAGTTGTCCAGCAGAGTAAAAAAGGCTAATTATTGAATTAATTGCTTCTCATTTAGAGGGCCTAATAAGTTTAACTAGGGGTCTTGCCCTTCAGCCAGTATCAGAAAACAAAATATACTGAGTGCTAGGCAGGAAATGCTGCTGTTAGTGTATTTATAACCAATGCCAAAGGTAGATGAAAAGCAGTAAGTTCTATTTAATGTGTGTCCCGTCCTCCTGTCCCTAAATCCTCAATGCTTTACCATTAATAGGCTATAAATTCTTACAGCATCCTTGTTAGGCAGGTGGGTAGACAAACATTATTATCCTTATAGTACAGAATGAATGAAGTGAGGCAAACTGGTCTCTGAGGCTACATCTATACTAATCATCCTGTTCGTATAGACACAGAATAACCAGTATACACTAATTCTATATTAACAGAAAATGATAATAAAACAGGCCATTGCCCAATTCCTGACACTGAAATGGCTGGCACAACAGATTTTGTGTCCATACAGATGGTGAAAGACTTCAGCCAAAACAGGGTGGCGGCTTTCAAATTACCTACTGGGAATGATTCCTAGTCTGTGTTTATACCCAACAACATGCCTACGAATTGTCTGGGAGAGTGTTAGTTGGCCCAGGTCAAAATGTGCCACACATAATTTCACAGCACGTCTTGGCCCATAGTTCGTGGGTACAGACATAACTAAAGGATCTTACCATGCGACATCTACATTGCTGCACTTAATCTTTGGCATCATCTTCTGCTTTTCTGAAAAGTGACTTTTGCTTCTTCTACCTCTGTTTTTCTCCTTCTCTTCCAGCCTGGCTGGGGTGTGTTGCCACTGGGGGGCAGGTCTCTAGAGCAAACAAGCAAATTTCTTTCCTACCGGTTCACTTCTAACAAGGCAAAGAGCCTTGGCAATGATCTGGCATTTTGCAGATTTTTCTACAAACGTTTAAGTTACGATTAACTGGAGGTCCTGTTTAAGGACTGGACTCTGCCACCTATACAGTCTTGAAGTGACGCCTGTGTGCAACGCTCTGTTGAAAGCAGTAAGGCAAGATACTGCTCATCGTCAGAAAGGACAGAAGATTCTGGCCATAAAATGTTATGTTATAGAGGAACATAAAACCGTAGACAAAATTCAATACCAAGTAGAAGCGACACACCATTCCTCTGCCACCATCCCTGCAAAAGGCTCAATTTCGAGCAGCTGGAAGCTGGTGCAGCTCTGGAAACTGGTCTAGCCCCATATTGAATGTGTAGGAAACCTACAACACTGTATTATAAGGGAGGTTAATATCCTTCGTTACACAAAGTATGTGTAATGTGGGCCAAATTAATTTCTGGCTCAGTTCTACCCCATGCATTAAAATCCCTTGGTTTATTAATTAGTCCCAGAGCTAAATATTTTTCCACCATTCTGTCTACCACTGTTGAAGCAGCAAGATTTTCATTAATTTTCATGCAACACAGCAAATTGCTTCCTAGAATTTAAATCCCCATTTATCTTGTAAAAGTCAGGGGCCTTTGATGAATATGGGAGTTGAGCCAACATTAGTGGGACATTATATTCCGAAAAAAGCTGCATGTAACATAAGATGCACATTTCTATACACAACTCACCTACTGCTGTGGGCAACATACAAGTCTATTAGAGTGGACTTAATATATTATTTTCTGACCGTCTATTCTAACCGGTTGGAACAATAGCAGTAATCTGCTATCGGGACCCAAACAAAAATCTCCATGCATCCATCTTGCAGACAGGAAAGATGAAACAGCTGCCTGGGGTAGGAATCAGAATCCCTTTGACACTGGGTGGAAAAGGAAGGGGAAGAAACTGCAGGTACGTACAGGCAGTCAGAGCAAACTCATAGCAGTGGCAGAAAAATGAAAAGCTACTCGTTTCAGCCCCAGAATGTCTAACATCAAATTACTTCAATGCACCTACCGTCACCCACATGTGCTGCAGCTCAGAAGGTGTGTACACACTTTAATTTCCACCCCACAATTTGTCATCCACCTGGATTTAAAAAAAAAAATAAAATCTGTCTAAATGGAACTTGCTATGCTTCTTCGCAGTCTTGTCACCTCAAGATTAGCCTCCTGTAATATGCTTTGCTTTAGGCTATCACTTGAAATCATTCAGAGCCCGAAGCAAGTTAGGAATGCAACCGTCACGTATTAATCAGAGCTTAAGTTGGCAGCACGTAACACCAGCGCTCTCTGAGCTGCGTCGGCTGCCAGCAGGAGTCAAGGTATTGGTGCTGACCTTTAAAACTCTGGATGCAGGCTCTCTCCTCAAAGCACGCTACCATCAGCGGAGGCATCTGAGTCGGAGCTCAGCTGATAGCAAAGGCTGCCAACGGGGCATGGTTTGCCAAAGCCAACTTGGCTCAGCAATTCACTGCACTCAACTGCCAGATGTGCTGCTTGAGCTCCTGTCTTTTGCCTTAAGAATTTGGAGAAAGATCATCTGAGGGATGATCTGTCTTTTCCCTTTTATGAGATGATTGCAAAGCTTAGTATAGGTTTACCTGGTTTCACCACACGTGAATAAACTCGCAATATCTGAAGTAGATTAAAATATGCTTGCAGTTAGCACCTGAGATGCAGGCTTACTGTACTTGCAGGCTTGACATATCCATCTAAGTGGAACCTCTGTTTTACCTTACAAAGTACTAAAAAGCAAATCTAATTACTGTGCTTCAATGAGAAATGTCTGTATCAAGTCAACGGGACACAAGAGACGCGCGCTGAGTGCTGGTTCCAAACCTGGCCTGTGGAAAGACAGGACCTAAGCTAGTTAACGTAAAGTCCAGTTATAACGCAGTGTTTTCTCCTGGGTGCTAGAAAGGGCTGAACATTCAAGTATCTGTGTGTTGGCAGTAAATGAATTGTGTAAGTGACCCCAGCTATAATACTAGGTTTTACCATCCTCGGCGCTAATAGAAAATGCACTGATGCATATTACTGAAGGGTAGTCCTGAGTATGAAGTAGCAATAGAGCTAAAAACAATTCTCAGGCCATTGTATAAGGCAGGGACTGATAGAAATAGTGGATATTTCTGCTCCCTAGAAGGGGATTCTCTTTAGTGACAAGAGAAGTGCCCTGGCAGTTGCACGCTGAAGGCTGCACAGGAACCTAGTCATGATGATGCAGCTGCAACAAAATCCCATTGGTAATGAAGCAGAATTGAAGTGTGGAATTGTTTCATAAGATCTTTGGATAGTTTGGAGGATATGGTTCCCATCATCTCAGGCTGCATGTTGAGAAGGCTCAAAAAGTATTGAAGCCCTTGTTCTGCCCTAAGTGACCATCACGTCTGTGAAAAAATAATCATGGATTCTCTCTGAAGGGGAACCGCTGCTGTTCTTTGCAGTGCTCTGAGGCTTCATGAGGGTGCTATAATTTGATAACTTTTGTGTTTCTTACACATTCATAGAAGCATGTTTCACTATGTTAAAGACACATTTTAAAACACTAGAACGTGCTAACCATTTTTAAAACTCCTGCTTAACAAATAGTTATGTATTCACACGTGAGCATGCATTCATTAAGCTATATTTTTTAGAGGGACTGGATAAGTATGATATTTGAAAATAAAGCCGCAAAGAGGTAGTTTTAACAATGACTGCCAACTATTAGAAGCTATGATGTCATTCAAAACAAATTGATGGCAGTGACACTGGTGCCCAGCAGATCTCCTTCGACTTTACCATATTGATCTACTTAATATTTTTCCACATTATACACACCCAGCCTTAAAAGACTGCTTAGCTTGTAAAGTGACTCTCCATTACAGAAAACAATAAACAAGTATCACTGACTGCATCCCCTGGTCCTTAGCGTTTGTCCAATGGCTCTCCTCTTCACAGTTATTGATACGCCAAAAGTAAAAGATCCATTACCACAGCTTTTACTCTGTTATCTGGTTGCCCTATGGGATTATTCAGGTAGGTAAGGAATGCAGAAGCAAGTCCAAAATCTAGCTTTTTCTGATACAAAACAAAAGAATAAAAAAAAGTGAAAAAATGCAAAAAAAAGTAGGTTTTGTGTGACCTCTCCCCCTCCTAACGCCACTGGGAACTGAGAGCACTCTGCACCTTGCAGGATTAGGTTCTATGACAGAGCGTGGTTCTGCAGTAACTCGTGTGAAAACTGCCCACCTACACATCTCATATCTGATCAAGAGGAAAACACATCTTTCAAACAGTACAGTGTTTTACTGCAAACAGAACAAGGTTCTCTATTTGCAGATTGAATCACTGTTTAACTATGGGCAAAACTGTGAAATTTCTCAGTTTTAGACTGCAGCCTAATTCTTTTACAGAGATGTTTCCCTATTTTTGTAGCTATGGAAATAGCCTTTTGTTTCTTTAGAAATAAGCCAAGAATTAGGGGCCAGGCCACAAAATATTTTGTTTTATTACAAAACCACCAAAACGTGATTTCTCACCAGTTTAACTGGCAGTGAGAATATTTCACACAGCAGTACCATGTACTGATGCTCTCCTGGGGAAGCTCAGCAACAGTAACTTTGGCTGAGAGTTAGGACTATTTTTGGAAGCTTCAAAAGTATCTAGGGAAAGTACTTTTCACTTTTATTCATATAAACAGTATCTCTATTTATTAAAAAAGTGAGAAATGGCTTCTCTTCAACTTCAAATGGCTTCGACAATAAAATTCTGCTTATATCAAGGTCTTGGGAGACACATGAAGCCTTCTGATAAATGGGTTGTTTGGATGATGAAAAGATGGCTTGAAGAGTCAGGAAGAGATGCTTCAGACTCCTGCCCCTGGAGCACAGTGAAATGAAGGTGAGTTCACTCTGGATCTTAGCTTTGTGTCTCCTACCCATTTAATCTCTCGCATGCCTGCATGGGATGGACTACGATGAACTATATGGTCTTTTCCATCTTAAATTACTAAAAGGCTAAGTAAGTCATTCCTGCTGTGAAAAGAAGGAAAAAACCTAACTAAATGTTTAGGTTCCTAAGTGCAGGCTTAAATCTTATTGAAGTCCACAGAATTTAAAGTACATGCTTAAATGTTTTGCTGAATACAGATATGTTGCTGAATCACGGCCAAGACTTCTTAAATTGATATACTGTTACACATGAAATTACTAATATGCTCAATATCAATCCTGTACTTAAATGCATTGTTAAGGGGGAACAGACTTTTTCAGGGTTTCTGGTTCATTCTCTGCAAGAGCATCTGGCTGGATAAGGGATTCAGAATAAAGTTGATGAGTAAAAATGTTGGAAAATAAAAAGCCTAACCAGAGCAGGAAATTGTGGGATGAGCCAGGGCAAGATTTTTCTAGACAGCTAAGCTGCTATTGACAACTTTAAGGTTCAGTACACTCTGCTGCGGTGTTACCCCTCATTCTGAAATTTGCTTTCCAGTGAACAGAAAGCAAGATCAGGAATTTTACTGGAAATGTATAATCTTCATTAGTATAAAATGATTTCCATCCCTTTGTGTCCATCGCCTAAGGATATGCCCAAATGTTTACATCGGCAGCTGGCTACAGCTCATGGTATAAACAGGAAACAAAGCAGTTTAACACTGTCTGTCACTGCATAATAATTTCCAGTACCCTTTTCTAAATTTCTTTTTCTGTCTTCCACCACTTCTGCAATAAACTCTCTGATCCACCAGTGTGTCAAACCTGCAACGTACTCTGATGCTTTTGCTGCAACCAGTGGGTCAGCATATGTGTTTGCAGTTAGTTAAGCACATATATGCTGACAGGATTTACTGGTTATGGCTGGAGTGATCAGCAGTGATGAGATTAAACCAAAATTTTTGAACAAAACATCAATGAGGCTTTAGACATCAAAGATGGTCTTAAACCAACTGCCTTGAAACTTCAAGGTAGATCAGGTTTGGGTTCAAACATTGCACCCTATGGCTGTTCAAAAACTGTTAAAATGAAAATCCACAATGAGGTTTTGTGTCTGTTGTTCCTTATCAGAAACGCCAGTCTCAACTGTGTGGCAGTACATTTTCCCGTTCTGTCAGGCGCCGCATTACCCCTTGCCCTCAGTTTCTCTCCTTTTTGGCATTGAAGACTTTCTGGAGGTCAGACCTCATGAAAAAATTGCTGGGAGTTGATTTCTGAATCCGAGCCATTCTTACGCACGAAAGTAAGTAGAGAGCAAACCCACATCTTAAAGCATTAACTAAATAACATGCACCTGGGGGTGTTGTCGTCCCCGGCCGCCCCGGTCCCACCAAGCGCCGCTGCTGCCAGGGGCCCCGCTGGCCCCAAAGCCCAGATCAGCCACCGCATCCTCACCCAGCTCCTTGCAGAGATGTGCTTTTGAAAAAGAGTAATGGGAAAAATGCCACACTTCAAATTACTGCAAGCCATTGTCCGCTGAGCGTAAACAAGAGGCTCCGTCCAACCCCTCATTTCATTGCTGGCTTCTCTGTGCTAGAGTACTTCTAGCTGCTCTTTCAGTAGCTTTCCTTTGCCAACAAATAACAGGCGTTAAGGATAGAAAAACAATAAAATTACATGAGAAGAGAACAACAATCAGTACACAAAGATAAACATCAGCAATAAACACTTTCAGCTGCCAGTCCTACAACATATATAAATGACAGAGGGGTGTGGGTGAGGGAAGGTAACAGAAGTGATGAGTGCAGATCCAGGAAGGGATTGTGTAAAGACTCCTGGCAGGAGCCTGGAAAAGCCCACGCGGTTCAAGAGTGTTGAAGCCACAAATAGTTTAGGCTGGAGAGCCCACTACGCCCAAATGCCACATCAATGTGTGTCCCTTTGGCTTCCCGGAGCTGAAAATCGAGCTGTAGGGTTAATGTGGTAGGTCAAACATCTGGAAAGCAAAGGTGGCACACATGACATAAAACTGACCTTCTGAGAGCAAAAGAGAGGAAAAAAAGATTTTTTTTTTTCTCTCTATGATATTGAAGTCTAGTCTACAAATAGAATAAAATGCTTTATGTTTACGGTGAAAGAAGAGCTTTGCTAGGTACTTGCTAGAGGTATTTTTCACTGCCTGGTATTCATTTCTAGGTGGCAGATCTTATCTTTGTCATTCTCCTCCCACTTCCAGTGCTGCTCAGCCCAGAGCTCAAGTTGCTATTATTTTGAGAAGGAGAATTTTGAATCTGGTTAAAAAACCAACACTTCTTGCAACAGACCGATTAGAGGAAAGAAGAGCTTGGTGTTTGTTGCTGCTTTGAGGTCTGGGGTGTTAGATGTGGTCCAGCAGAAGAGGAACGTGATGGGCTGAGTGCCAGTGAAGGGGTGAGGAGCACATGCTGAATTCAGTTTGCCCGAGCTACTCCGTGGCTGGCAGCTCAGATGGCCCCTGCAGCCAGAAGTGGAGTCTCTGTGACAGGTCTCTGTTTTCCTTTTCTTTCTTTCTTTCTTTTTTTTTTTTTTTTCCTTTTACCTGCTGACACTAACACACAGTTTCACAACTGTGGACAATTTCTGCTTAACTTTGTACACATTGGAAGTGGTGGCTGGCAACATATATTCTCTGGGGTACAAAACCCCTACAACAGCTGCTCTCTGAAGTAAAAGGTTTAAGCCACTGGCGTTTTAACTGCTTTCCTGCTATTAAAACTGATGGGCACTCAGTTCTTAATACCACTCTCCCCTTCTTTGCTCCAAAGTTACAGCCCAGGCACCACACTACTGTTTGCAACTGCCACCGACCATAGAATCATAGAACCATTTAGCTTGGAAGGGATCTTTAAGATCATCGACTTCAACCATCAACTTAACACTGCCAAAACCACCACTAAATCACGTCCCTAAGCATCACATCTACACGTCTTTTAAATACCTCCAGGGATGGCGATTCCACCACTTCCCTGGGCAATCTGTTTCAATGTTTTATAATCCTTTAGGTGAAGAAATTTTTCCTCTTAGCTAATCTAAATCTCCCCTGGTATAACTTGTGGCCATTTCCTCTTGTCCTATTACTTTTACTTGAGAGAAGAGACCAACACCCACCTTGCTACAACCTCCTTTCAGGTAGTTGTAGAGAGTGATAAAATCTCCCCTCAGCCTCCTTTTCTCCAGGCTGAACCACCACAGTTCTCTCAGTTGCTCCTCATAAAACTTGTTCTACAGACTCCTTCACCAGCTTCGTTGCCCTTCTCCGGACTCACTCCAGCCCCTCAATGTCTTTCTTACAGTGAGGAGCCCCAAGCTGAACACAGTATTCAAGGTGGGACCTCACCAGTGCCAAGTACAGGGGGACAATCACTTCCCTAGTCCTGCTGGCCACGCTATTCCTGATACAGGCCAGGATGCTGTTGGCCTTCTTGGCCACCTGGGCACACTGCTGGCTCATGTTCAGCCAACAGTCAACCAACACCCCCAGGTCCTTTTCTGCCAGGCATCTCCAGCCATTCTTCCCCCAGCCTGTAGCGTTGCCTGGGGTTGTTGTGACCCAACTGCAGGACCCAGTACTGGCCTTGTTGAACCTCATTCCACTGGCCTCAGCCCATCGATCCAGCATGTCCAGATCCCTCTGTACAACCATTCTACCCTCAAGCAGGTCAACACTCCCACCTAACTTGGTGTCATCTGCAAACTTACTGAGGGTGCACGTGATCCCCTTGTCCAGGTCGTTGATAAAGATATCAAAGAGAACCGGCCCCAATACTGAGTCCTGGGGAACACCGCCAGTGACTGGCCATCAACTGGATTTGACTCTGTTCACCACCACCATTTGGGCCCAGCCTTCTAGCCATTTTTTTACCCAGCAAAGATATTTAAAGGGATTATGAGAGGTAGATGCTATAAGGAGAACTGAATTGACTTGTTGTCCAAGGAGCTCCTTTCTGGGCAGATACAGGCTGATGTCAATAGTGAGCTACTACTGCTGCACAGGTCAGGTGTGTTTGGCCCTAAGGATCACTGCAGATGGCGCGGGGCAGACATGGAGATCTTATTGCCCTCAAACACGCCATATAGGTAAATCCTATTTTCCCAGCATCTGTGAAACTCAGAGGAAAAACTGAACCATCATCCATATGACAGGGGATTTGTCATGTGCAGACTGTGACTTTAGGTACAAGTTTAATGGAACAACAGGAGGGTTTCATCTGATTCAAGGAATCACGTGCTATGGAAAAGCACTGTAGGTTGCCCAAGTCAGAGTAGTCCTTCCCCAGCTCATATTGTTGTTTTGGTAAAGAGGGATGGATACAAACCCGAGAACAAACACCACCTACCATTTACTTTAAAGGAATACTAATAGGAAATGGAAAAAATAACTCCTGATTAAATTCAAGGACTGTTATAATAAGAAAATATTTTCACCTTTGATCAAAAAGAAATGGTGCTTTTCAGTGCTTGAGACAGACACAATTAAGCTTGCACAGCAGCAAACTGGATAGTAGTTTTAAAATGCTTTAAAGAAACTACCATTTTTGTCTGTAGAGCTCCTTTTAATGTGTTTCTGTATGTCTGAAATGAGGCTTTTATCAATTCTTTTTTCAAGCAGATAGTGCAGAGAAGTGACTTGGTTAGGGTCACAGAATAGATGAGTGGCAGAGACGAAGAAAACCCATCCTGGTCCACTGGTTGACCCCCAGGCCTAAACCTCCTTTCTTGTTCTCTCTTTTGTGGTATTACAACATCCTAGCTGGTGCATTTTGCCCATTTTTCTCCAAGATTATACTAACATTATGCTAAGCATCGAGGGACAAAACCAGAAGTTACTTCACGTATTGATTTGTCTTTTTAGACTGGAAATTGTTTTAGTCGACTCTTCAGAGTGGCTATTGTTTCTTGCTTAGCCTATTGACAAGATTTTTCATCTAATCCAGTGTCTTGGGTTTAGCAGAAGTCAGTGGCAAAAGCAGTACCGATGCTAAATGGATTGTTATAGACTGCAGGATGCAGTTCTACTCCTGCATGAAAAACTGCCAGTCACTTAACCTCTCTGTGGATATCTGGTGTAGCACAGCAACGCCTGAGCTAGCTTTAAATTAGCTAGGTGTGACAGCATTAGCACTTGAACTGCAACAGCACGGGGTTTAGCACCGGCTGGGAAGCTCGTGTTCGGTATTGAATCGAGCCCTCAATACCTGTGGTGACAGAAATATAAAAGTACTATCTCCTTGTTATAAAACACTGTCCTTAAAATCTCATTATACTTAGTAGTGCTGGACAAAACTGCTCGATGCATGTGTCACACACATTTCCTTTTTGAATCTGTAAACGGAGAAGTTAGTACAGTGAAAAACTGGTCAGGAAACTGATAGTCTGATGCTTCAGAAGGCCAGAATTCACCACCTTACGCTTTCTTTCAGGTCATAATTAGTATGAGACTCAGCCATTACTGAGTAATGCACAGATGAGGATGCTGGAATTATTCAGCTCTGCCTCAGCCTTTGCTATGCACCCATGTTGAGCATGACTTAGCTTAGTCATATAGAGCCCAGCCTGGAGTACTTTATTGCCAGGAATTAAGAATGACCCACACACCAGGAATCTCATTAGACTTTTCAAACATCAGATTAACATTCAGTTTGACACTCCCTTGGCTGCATCTTGCAGTTTGCTCTCTTCTTTAGAGAGAGGCAAGATGTCCATAAGTAGGCTTAGTCCACCTTTAAGAATCATGAGAAAACAGCCCAAGGTTTACGGGCCACCTCAGGAAGAAAGACCAACAGCAGTCCGTGTTTGATAGTCTCCTCACACACTCTAGCATGTCATATCAGGATGATTCATGAAATTTAAGTATGGCCAGTTGTCAGTAGGCCATTTGTAAACAAGTTACAATAGTTTCAATTTTCCCAAGTGAACTTTTTACTAAATGATCCCTCCTCCCAGTGAAATAAGTAAATAAACTGAGCTGACAACAAACATCTTTTTGACATACAGAAGGGAAAAGAGGATTACAGTTTCATCAGATACACTCTTTGCCACTGGGAGAAAAGGCAGAATCTCTCTTTCTCCCTTTCTCTGCCAAAATGCCCTGTTTAAATGCTGCTGAGATACATGATTTAACAAAGTTGTTTTATCCCCATCAGGGAAAACTCTTATCTGTGCTACAGTTCATAACAACTCCTTGAAAGAAAATAGACATGATGCTTTCAAGATGTGAGAAAACACATCTAGTAATTTTTTTACTGGCTCATCAAGATAGTTTAGTACAGAAGTGATAATGAAATGACCTCATAACTCTTTGCTCTTGGGTTATGACAGGCCAATCTAGAAAATTAAATAGTTCTACTATCACATGGGAAACAATTCCTGCTTAATACTAACTGGAAAGAAGCACTGTTATTAGTGTTCAAAATAGCTGCAGTCCTACAGCAAGCAGCATATCTCCAGCCATAATGCTTTCCAGCAGAAGACGCAGGCTTGGTAAGTCCCTCCCTCTGGCCTTCCTGGTGGTCTTTCCTACAGATCTAATGATAGGTCTGTCAAGAGTGATTTATGGCTTTTGTCCATGCCTCTGTGTTTTTTGCTCTTCAGCTTTGGGTCAGCTCTGGTCTCCAGCGCTCTGTGGTTGTTCTTAACACATATTCAGTGATCACACAGACCAAGACTGTTTTTCTACATTTGTGTTTTCTTTCATTCTGCCTGTCTTAAAGCTTTCAGTAACACTCATCGCCACAGGATTCTACTTCTATATTTCATTTGTCAGTAAAGCTTGAGCTAATCTACTGCCACTAGCAATCCTCTCTGCTGGCTCGTATTTACACGCATGCACACAAACAAAAAATGCACGATCACATTCCTGCTGGTTCCAGATCCTTTTGCCTCCCATGCTTGATCCGCATCCCATTTAAATCAGTAGGAAGTTTACCATAAATGTTAACAGGAATTTTAATAAGCCCATTTTATCTAATGTGGGGATGAACTGAATTCTCCTATATGGTGCACAGAAGGAAATAATATAGCACAGAAAGCCCACTTCCATCCTCCTCCTTGCATGCAGTCACGATACCATAAAGTGCTGATTACCAATTTTTGAGAGAAAAACACTCTGAGCAGGGATGTGGCAGGAAGAAACTCTCTGCTCCACATTCCTGGGGCACTTTGTTCTCTCATCATAGTGCAAGCAAAATGCCTCCAGGACTTGAAGTTGCAGACCCCTCCAGAACGTGGGAGCATCAGCAAGTGAAACAAATGACAAAGCCCATAGCCCGAGACTCCTTGGGATGACGATTTCCTCTTGTACTTGTCTCGCTGATAATAAATCGCACATCACTTGCTGCATGGATGCCAAACAGGGCACCACCCATTCTTTTTTATTTAGCAACTGTTTCTGTAGAGTGCTGCTGTACCTGATTATCGTTATAACAACCACAACATCGCTGAGATAGATACTTCTTATAGGATCAGTAAAATATTGGAGGTCTACCTAGGGTGGTCTTAAGTATTTCCTTTGAAAAATATATAAAGATCTGAGTTCCATGAAGGAATGGGCAGGTAAAAGGAACTCAGACCACTGTGTTAGCTTTAATTAAATGAGAGGAAGAAAGGGCTGTTGTATATGTTTTACACACAGAGTAAAAAACTACAGCTTTTCTGTAGGTGAAAATTCATCTCAGGCCAATGTGAGTTTTGCCCTAAAGGCAGGATCAAGCCCATATTTACATTTATTTGCATGCTTGAGCCTATATTTAATGATTAAATAAAGTCCCACTGAATATGGAGAATGGGAGCTCTGTCAAAGTAGGGAAGCTTCCAGTCCTCAGTGGTTACCCAAATTGTCATTTCTCCCCACCATTTTAGAAGAATAACCATTTTGGAAAGCAGCAGCCATGAAAACAAGCAAACAAAAAAACCTTAAAATAGATAAGAATGCAATTTTCATGGTGTTTTATGCAAGACGTTTCACCACCACCTGAGAGTCATGGTCTAGAGAAATAGACATTGAAGTAGCCAGTGGAGAACGAAGTACAGCTCAGAGCAAATTATGAGCTAAAATTCCAAGGAAGTGTTTGTGCTTTTATTATTTTAACTTGGGTTGTAGGAGAGACAGCAGGAAGTTTAGTTAATTTGTAACAGGAGAAAAAAATATTTTTATCAGTAAAAAACCTAGAGGATACTGCATTTTCTAAAATTTCTGAGATGTCGTAAGAGACAAGGGACAAACCGAGGTAAAGCCACTTCATGCAGCAGAAGTGTGAGAGGCATAAATGTAGCTGGCTGAGGCAGCCTGATGTGAAATATTGATTTGGGACCACAAAGCTGATGGGATTTTTCTCTTGGTCTGCACTTGACTGACAACAGACACCAAACCTTTCACAGAGTGATCCTACCTCAGTTTGTGCCTTTTCCTTATTTAGTCCCATTCTTGCCCTGGAGATGGGAAGTCTCAATTCTGCCCTCCTACGAGGCCTGTCTGTCTCAGTGGCCCTGGATAATTGTCCTACAGATGTGAAACAGAGACCCTCCCTCATCGCAACCCTTTCCACATCTCATAATAAATATCTCCTGGCTGGACCCAGAAAGGAAGATGACCAGAGAAGTAGGGGGTTCCTCTGCACAAGACTAGCCAAGTCTGAACCTGATTGCTAACAGCTGGAGGAACATTATAAGGGGCACTAAGATTTTTGGTAGACCTGCACAGATGCCACAGTAAGCCCTAAGGCCTGACTCCATTTTTCTTCCATCGGGGCTAAACTAGAGAGTTCAACTGTTCTCAGGTAGGGCTAGCAGGCTGAAAAATCAAGGACATTTATCTCAGAATTTCCATATGGTTTTCCTACAGGAGAGGCCACAGGTTTGGATGCTCCAAGGGGATGACCTCACTGAAATAATGTGCGTAAGCATTGCTGTGAACCTGTATTTGCTAACCTTTGCTACCATTTTGGAGCTGTGACTGTCTCTTGGCACTGGTGGAATGAAAGACTTTGGTGGGATGGTGGGAATAAGCACAGCAAGGGGATACTATCCTCTCCGTAGCAGGGATCACCAGGAACAACATAATCTTGGTTTACAGAAGTCTTCTGGAATATATGGGGCTTTTTTTGTAGCTGAGGATGCCAGTTATCCAGCTCAGATACTGACCTTGAACATCAGGAATAACACATCACTGCCTTGATCCTGTGATCGGCGCTTTGGCTCAAGTCCTAAAAAGAACCCCAGAGAGACACAAACTGGATAACTCTACTGGACTGAGCAGTACTTACTATGCTACCTAGAAGTCCTAAACACTAAACAGTGATGGACTGCAGAGTAACATTACTTGACTTTAGACTTTACGCCTCTGTGGGAGCTCATACGATTAAAAAAACTAACTAAATACAAGTTGACATCAAGCTGTCACAGAAAGTGACGGAGTACAGTGGCAAAGCACAGGATCCTCTCTTGTAAAAGGTTAAAATGGCTGAAACACCTGAGGGACATCCATTCTGCTGCCAGCGAACTGGGGTGGGAAGTATTTGGTGGTCCCACAGCCTTAGCAATGCATATAGACAAACCTGGCAGCTGGGAGGGAACAAAAGGGTCATCAACAAAGAGAGGCCAAGGAAGCTGTGCTGGTCCTTTCCAGCAGCCATCACAGTGGAAAGAGCTGGCTCCAAGCAGTGTTTGGGAAGGTTAAAATAACAAGTGAGAACAGGAGTGAAGGGCAGCCTACAAGAAAGGCCAAGAGGCTTGGAGGGCGCAAGAGATGAGTGGATGGTTTGGGAGAGGATAGACTGAAAATGTATATATCCATATATATAGCTGTATTTGTCCACAAAGAGGGATTCAATCACATACCCCTAGGGACATTACTGAAATTGCAGGTCCTTTCCTGCACACCACATTTTCAGACATTGCAGTCCAGACAGGTGCTTGGTGCTGCTTATTTCCTTTTAGGTGGCTGCTGTTTTGAGGAGCTGTGTCACATCAGTGAGACCCACACTGCTGGCCTTGAGGTACCATGTCTCTCCAGTGTTCTCATGTGTGACATTACACCAGCATCAGAGGCATCCCATCCCTGCAGGCTGGACTCAGATGGACTGTTATTCAGGTGACATAACCGCTTCCAAAGCCCAGCAATGGCAGGCTAAAAGCAGAACACGGTTTGCAAATACAGGACCTACTCTGTTTCCCTGTACATCAATGGCAAAACTGCCATTAACTGTTGTTATGTGTAGTAGCTGAACCATAACAACCTGCTGAACTCTGTATAATCAGCTTGTGGAAATGAAAGTCTTGTTCAGCACATCTGGAAAACACTTCACTGGAACAGTTTGGTAGCACTCCATAATCTCATTGAGCCCTATTCCCTGCATTTGCTTCTGTGGACACTTGGAAAACACTGGATGTGGGGAAAAAAGGTACGTTTTTCTTTTCTTCTGTCTAATACACCACACATTAAATTTATCACCTTATTTTAAGGACAACTGTGCTCCAGAGGGGATTGGCTCTTGGGACCGTAAGTCCCCACTTAGTGGCTGAGGAGCTTCTTATGACTACCACGGAGGCTAAATTACCTGCTGTTGTCAGAGAAGCAGGTGCCTGCAAGCACTCCTCTATGCACAAGAGGGAGAGGTTACAGAGAGGACAACTGAAATAACGGAGCTACTTGTGGACTGCATCTGGCATATGCAGTCATATGAGGTTTTTTGTTCTACGCCTTTCCAGGCAAGCACTAGCGTTTTCTCCTCTCCAAGCAAATAATAGTAAAAAAAAAAATAAAAATTAAAAGTTTTCAGTACAACAGATATGTTATTTTTCTGCTTTTATGACAGACAGAGCTCTGAACGTGCAGAGCATAGCAGGTCATGAGTAAACAAGCTGCAAGAGCCCACAGAAGTGCTGTCTATCATGGCCTGAGAGAAAGCTGCCAAGTGTTTATCTTCCTTCAAGTGACACTTCTCTTCAAGGAAAGCCTGAAAAATGTACAACACTTAGAGTGGAATGAGGGAAGAAAATGCATTTGCTATTTGAAGAAAGTGGTTGAGACTGGCTGTGAAAGGTGTCCGAATGAAAGGAAGCTTCCATAGCTTGTAATGAGTTATCAGATTTCCATTGAACTCATGTGCTCTGAAAAAATGTTTGAGGACGCACAGAGCCATGGCTATGCAAGACATCCGCTTTGGAAGAATTTTAATCCTTCTGGAATACCAAAATCTCATTGGGAACTAAAAGTCCCAGTGTCCAAGTTCCTGGCTGTGGTGTCTGCCTTGGGCTGGGTAGCAGAGGATAATTTACAGTCCATTCCAAAACTGCTGAGTCTGGACCATGACTTAAGGAGACTCTGCGTGGAAACACTAGTCAGCCCTGGCTGTGTTCCTATTCAGGATGGAAGAAAGGAAAGCTGCATGAATCCAAGAGACTGAATAAAGGTTTCCCTCTAATGTGCATTTTTTGCAGTGTGTCAGGGGTCTAAGTGACTCATAGCATTCAGCATTTGCCATACCAGAAGATAAGCTGGGCTGTTCTCACCAAGACCTTAAACATGAACTGCAGGGGTCCTAAACACTGTCTGTGTATCTTGCCCGAGCACTTCCATAGGTCAGAAAACACTGAACTTAGCCTGATCTCATTGAATACTGAATTGCTGCAACTGTAGACAAGAGCAAGTCTGTCCATTCACTGAAGTTTCCTGAAATAAGCGGTGGCTGAGAAAGCAACTGTACTTTTAGAATTACTTTAGAAATAAATCTTTTTTGTTACGCACTGCTTTTCATGACCATTTGGTTAATGGTCAGGCGAACATTTAAATAAGATCAGAAACGTAAGGTTAAGCAAGGATGTGAAAAGAAGGTGGGTCCAACCGAGGCAGAGAAGTATTGATTTTTGTGGCTTGTCACAATGCGAGGATGGGTCACAACAAGCCACCTTATTGTCTATGGGCAATAACGAGCGCAACAAGAAAACAACTCTGGAAGAGTACCATGAAAGACAGTAAGAAAAGAGAGGATACGTTAAGATCAAAGGCAATGATGATACTGAAGTAGAGATGGAGGGAATGGATGTGGAAACATTAGAAGTGAAGAAGAAAGGAAGTGGAAGCACTACGGAAGCAGTAAATTAAGGACAGGATTTTCAAAAGTGCCTCGTTGTCCTAAAAAGTTGTAATTACTTTACCATTGATGCTGGCAACAGAAATAAGTAGAGGTGGCAGAGTCAGGCAAAGCCACGAGCACTTTAAAAAAAAAAAAAAAGTATCTCACCTCAGAATTATATTGCTTTCTTATAACTTCTGCTGCAACAATGACGTCAAGCAATACTCATGGCTACTAAATTACAGCCAGCGTCCACTTAGATGTTCTGGAAAACCTCAGATGTCTGTGGCATTAAGACACGCAGCAGCAATTACAACACAGGAACTTTTTGAGGCCCTCAGAGGCTGGTTAGAAAACTCACTTGTTTTAAATAATGTAAAAATATACATTATTGTGGAGCTTAGAAAAATCTGTTTCTCAGAGTAATTAAAAGGAAATCACTAAAAGTCAAATTACATTTACAACAAACAGCTTAAGGCTTCTAAGCGCTCTTTCATTATTCTGGTTTCCTAAGTGCAGCGCTCGGGAAAAAAGTGCCAAGTTTATGTCTCCGCGGACTGGGCTGGCTTCTCCCTGTTTATCGGAGGCCGATCAGAGAGAAGGGAGCGGCATCGCGCGCTTCCCGGTCCTACCCCTGCCAGCGAGCCCCAGCCCTGACCTGGAGGGACCATCGCTGGGCGTGAGAAGGCAGCCCAGGCTCCACACCTTTGAAACCTTTGGCATCTTTGCTCAGCCTAAGAAGAAAGAAGCCAGTGCTGCCGGTGATGTTTGTGATGTGTCCTTTTATCCACAGGAGGCTATCGCCATTCATTTAATTTAGCATTTCGCATGGGTGATTGAATAACTTGCTAACGGCAGCTGGTTTGGTCCTTTCTACCTCAAACTGGGTTCATCCCAGTAGTTCAGTATCTCACTTTTAATCCCTCAACTCAAATGCACGGGGTCTAGGGTCCTAAGACAAAATTAATTTGCATTTCCACAGGGATCAAACTTTAACAAACGAAATATTTACCACTTGGACACGTTGGAAAGCTCAGATCCTTATGTTTATTAGTTCTGAGTGCAATAATTATTAGCTAGAGAGAAGCACAACTGCAATCAAAAAGAAAACTAAATAAGACCCACCTACACAGATTTCTCACACTGGGCTCCGGGCATGACTCACTGGTTATGTATTAGGCGTTGTGGGTGGGTACTCTCGTTTGTATGTGTTCCATTGTTTAGATGTGTTTTGTATGCACTAATTCTGACTTTCTGTTTTGGCAAAATCTTACAAAAAAAAAAAAAAAAAAGAACCAACCAAAAAAACCACCACCCTCTTGGGTCACAGTCATGAAACGCAGCTGCATTACCTCACCTGCCTATCTTGGGATCAGGGTGGGCTCCGCAGGGGAAAGGGACTGGCGCTTGCTGGGGCTGCCGGGGGGAAAAACGCCGCCAGCAGCCGCAGATGCTACCTGGCCACGGACGAGCTTCTGCAGCGTCTTACCCACTGCACGGAGGATCGTTTTGCCTGCTTTTCAGGCCGGATTTACGAGAGCAGAAAAAGATTTTTTCGTGTGTTTTAAAGCATTCGCGGGAGAAAGAACCCAGCCTGCAGCTTGCAGTGCATTTCTGAGCTCTGTCTGACATGCCAGCAGACAAGAATATATTAAATGTTAAATGGAGAGGACTTTTAAGACTGAAGAAAAAGGGCATCCTTCCAGAATGCCGTAATGCCAGTGCGTGGCTAAGCATAAAAAGAAAATTATTAGAAAAAGTCATGAGAAAATGGTTAGAATTGAAAGTATTTTCTTGGCATGGGACCACCAGTACCTATCTTCCTTTGCAGAGCATAAGTTATAAATAAGAATTCAAATGCTAATTTGAATATGCATTTTATATATATACATATAACAATTTTTTTCTATTAATAGTAAGATAGCTTACATGGCACTTGTCAACATGAAGTGAGAGAAGCAAATAGGAGAGCATGAAGAATGAAGTGTGATGACCGCTAGAAAAACATTGTGATACATCTGGGAAGCTGACTGTATCTGCTAACTATTTTGGTCACTCCGGAAAAAATGTAAGACTCTCTCCCACTTTCACTTTGATACGTGTCTCTGTGATAGCCTAACACGTTTTCAAACGTGTTCTGAGGAAAGCCCTCCTGGTTGTGCTGTGAAGTTTGGCAGGCGCTGTCAGCTGTGTAAACTACCGTGACCGTCACCGTCAAGGAGTAAGCCTATGGTGGGTAAAATAGACACTGTGTCACTGTGGTAGCTATCACACCATCACTGGAGGACAAAGGAGGAAAAGGTCTGCTTTCTTCCAAGAGCTCATGCACTTCCTACAGACGGATGGCCTATCAAAACATAAGCAAAGAGACCAGAGGAGTGAAAAACCTCTTGCGAAACAGAAAGAGCTGGCAAAAAAAAACCAAACCAAACCAGGTGCGAAGCAACGCCCTCCCAGAACATCAGAAGGCCCAAATGACCCCGACCCACACGCACTTTGGTTGCATCTCTGAGCTTCCCACACCTCTGTAACCTGGCATCCCTCTGGATGTCTCTAACTTTCTGGAAACACCACGGCTGCAGCTGACCTTGCCGGCATCCCCGGCAGTACCGATGCCCAACTTTGCGGGAGACAGAGGATAAATCAGAATCTTCAGCCCTAATATTCCACAGCTAATATAAGGAGGCACCAACATTTCTTGCTTTCCTTGTTTACTTCACTCACAAAATATGCAACTTTCTTGACCTTAAGTACACTCCTTAGGAGTGTTCAGGCTGAAAGAAGCTCCACTCCAGCCAAAAATAAGCATGGTTGACCTTAATAACTACTTTCCTTTAATCACAAGGGAAACACCAATGCTACACCATTGTGTGCATCACTTTTCCTTAACGCCTACATTTGCAGTGAGAGAACTGTGCGAGTTAACCCTTTTGCTGCTGTTACCAATCCAAAAGCTTACAGATTTGAGCAGGGTCCTTCACAGCCGTTCAGGTTTGTTTTCAAGGGGATGCTTGCGGGATAACACAAGTCACTCAAACTTTCCACTACATCGCAAAATGACACTCATGCCTGTTCCCACTATTTGTGTTTAAATATAAAACAGCACTCAACTTTCCAGCAGCAGTTTCCTGTTTAACAAGTATTCAAATGAAGGGCTCGGTGGGTTTTACCAAGCACACTTGGCAGCACTGGAGGTGCGCAGTTCGGAGACCAAACAGCAAACAGCCCTCGCAGGTGCTGGTGAGGCAAACAGCAGGTAGACGGGGCAGGGTGATGCTGCTGTTCCACGCGTGTTGCAGACGGGGCTCGCTGGCAGGTTGTCTGCCCGAAAAGGGAGGAAAGTGCAGAAGCATAAAGCCAAGGAGACCACACGGCCCAAAATGAGTCTAGGAGAGGAGCAGCAGACCTCCTCCTCACTCTTTTTGAAACCCACAGCTAATGAAAGAAGCAGCCTCATTGCTCAGACACCCAGAAGTAGCTGGATGGGAATAAAATGCTACCCTTTATCTTGGTGCTCCCTATTAACTGGGGGCACTGGCTTCCGAACTGGCCCCTGAACTGTGCTAAATAGGCAGGGGGAGGCGGACCTTAGGCCAAAAGGGACAATAAATTTTGGCTTGTCAGGGTGAGAGTTTTCCCTATTTCTCACTTTTATATCCAGTGTGATTTCTGTGAAGTCTGTGAAATTACGCTGGATTTAAAGATGTGCTACTCGCAGCAAAATTTCTTCTTTACTACTTAATACTGATTCTTCTTAATTAATTCGTTATGCCAAGACCAAAAGCATGCTAGGTGCCTATAACATTCTCATCTACTTCTCTGTTTCTTATAATTTTATTTCATACTGCAAAAATATTTCCTGTAATTGGACCTCTGGATACCTATTGACTTTCCATAAAACTGGCTGAAAACTACCACTCCGTTCTTCTTATATTTTCACTGATATTTATTCAACTGTAGGTTCCTCAATGTTTTAATTGGTTGCAGCAGCTCATATAAGGCAGAAAACATTCTTCCAATGATATTTCCTCTCAAGGAGGTTACTGCACTGGGATGAGATCAGCAGCCTTGTTAGAAGTGTATGGAATTCAATCAAATGCAAAATATATAGCACCGTACTAATTGTCTCTATTTCAGGGAGAGAGCGCAGCATCCACTTAATGTAAATAATAGGAGTAGTAAAGCGGCAAAAAAAGACCAGTCGAAATTAAGATAAAGTGACAGAATTTCTGGAACTGAAATGAGATGCAGCACAACACTAACACACAATGGGTATGGTCAATTATTGCATTCATCACTATAGAGTCTGCACAACTCACCACCTAAATGATTTGCCATTCAACGTCCCAGAAGGCAGAGCAAGGTTTTTATTCCATGTCAATACCACAAAACTTAAGAAGTTGAGAAATAAAGGGCTGCATCTGAGAAAGCAGCCATTGATTCTGGTTGTCTCTGAGTTGGTTTGATGCTTTTTTGGTCATGTATTAGCAGTTTTGGGTGCTAAGAGCTCCTCTTTACATTGCTAGAAGAAAACCATTTGAGATACTAAAAAGCAAATGAGAATCCAGAACTTGACAACATGGTTTGAACTTGCAGGCTAGCAGAAACTATGAGTGGACTTGTCTTTAGCTCATTTTGCAGTCAGAGGGGACTGGGAACTGTTTAAAATCAAGACGCAGTAAGGTCCTTACCACTGGTTGCACAGACCTAGAAATAAAATTCTGATTGCCTACGGCCTTACCACGCTATTCAAAATTTTGTTGGGCTGAAGTGTTTGAGTAGCTGTCTGATTAAAATACATCAGAACCTTTGTGCAAGGGGAAAAAAACCCAACCTTTAAAGGTGTATTTTTAAAATCACTCTTGCCCACTGTTTTATGTTTCCATGGGCTGAAGCGCTGTTGCTCCTGGCCTGGCTTATCATGGGAGGCTTCCCATGACAACTTGTAGCCTTGATGGTCCAGCAGATGGAAACTGTATGTAACAGGGCACCAGAATTCACATTTCACAGAGGATTTGGCTGGGAGACTGATTGACATATATGACTTCATTCTCAATCAAGAGGGACTTGCTTCCAACCCGTAAAAAAGAAATAAAGTGCTTGGTTGCCAATGAAATTGTTTTGTTGATTCATACATGACAGGTAACTTGGACTAGATTGCTCATTATGCTTTGAAGGATGTATTGTGGTAATACCTTTAAGCTTGCTGACTGGCTGATAAACTTTGAGATTAAGAAGTTCGCTATTATCTCATGTGCTAGGAGGGGGGAGAAAGCACGCTGATGGAGACCTGCTGGCCTCATTACAGCGCCGTGGGGTGAGCCTGCCTTCCCTGGGGTGCTGTGGAAGCTCGCTGGCCTGTGCTTGCCTGGCGAGGAGGTTGCAGCACTGCCAGGATCCCCTGTGCCATGCTGGTTGCTGCTGCTGGGGACAAGGAGGCCCAGTTCCATGTTAGACTACAAGCTGCTCCAGCCGCCCCCGCTGCGGAAGGGATGCTGGGGAGAAGAGAGAAGGGGTCAAGCTGCTGGGGAAAGTGCTCTGAAAGATTTGCTGTCTGTGGTTAAAAAAATAGCAGTAACGTTTGCTTTCTGAGCTCTGGCAACGAGTGCAAAGTTATACTCTCTTTTAGGTATTAAGTCTTAACCAATAAATGATGACAGATACCTAAAAGAGAGAGATGGAAACCACACATGACAATTTTGAAAATGAACCCTTCTTTCTCTTGCTCTCAGATCAGCTCTTTTGGAAACAGTGTTACGGAGTTTTTGGCTATCCATTCAAACCCACCGGTTTTAACAAAACCATTTCCTCACACAAGGCACCAGCAGCTCATACCAGAAGCCGTTTGGCTCGTAACTTGAGGCTATGATTAGGAGAGCTTTGGTCACAGCTCCCGGGCTAACTGCAGCTCTTACCCTTTCCTGCCTTCCAGCTGCATCTGCTCAGACCTTAACCTGCATCTGCTCCCTTGAGGTGGCACCAGGCGAGGAGGCAGCTTGTACCCCTGTCTCATCACATGTTACTGCCTCAGTAGCCTGACTTACCTTCAGTGGCTGTGGTTTTAGGTGCCGTGACAATGGCAGTCAGGAAACCCGACTGACTTTCTAAACCAGAGTTTATTCAAAATCAAAAACACGAGAGAGAAGAGAGATGCTTAACAACACACATCAGTACAATCTACACGCACCTCCCTCTTTTCCTGGAGCTTTGTCACTCCCTTGAGAGGGCCCCAAATCTCTCTGCAAATTGTCCCTCTAAAACTCCTCAGCAGCTGTCTCTACCTCCACCTCACAGAAGAGGTTTCCTAAGTATTCAGCAATCTTTCAAAATCTAGGTTTTCAACTAAGCAATACAGGTCATGCTTTTTTACTAGAGTCAAAAAACCATGGTATATCTCTCCAGCTTTGTTTACTACCCTTTCAAGCATAAACCAGTGTTAGCGTCTTTGGAGATGATGTGCTGGATCTGCAACTGCTCTTCCAGCAGCCCCTGCTGCATTCAATGGCACATAGGCATAAAACAAGCACCCTGATAACCTCTATGATATACCAAATCCAGTTCATGGATAAATTACATAAATTATCATAGTCCATAATGTTGATTATTACAAATTATCTTCATACCTGTTGAATTATCCCTTTGGACAATAGATATAGGAGACCCTAAAAAGATTCTAAGATTGTTAACTAAGTTATTAGAGACCATGTGGCATTACAGAGAGTAAAAGAAAATCAAATCAGGGAAAAGTATGTGGATTTAGAGAAGGAAAAAGTGAAGACAGAGAACCAGTATAACTAGGAAAGCTACCTACATAGGGAATCTGAAGTTTAACTCCATCACTTTCAATGATGCTGCCAGTGAAAAGGTACTGGTTTGCATATATAGAGACAGCAATTTTTCTATTGGTACATCAGACCAATCAAATATTAGATTGTTTCATTTTTTCCTCAAATAAATCAGAAGCTTAAGCTATTTGGTTTTGTCCACCCATATGAAAGAGATCATCTGTCTTAATGAACTAAAAGCAATCCATATAAAATCTTGAAAATACCCACAGCAACAGCATCAGCATGTCCTTGCACAGCGTAAAGAAATCATCTATTTGAGCAGATAGACTGCAAATAAGCCTGTTTTTTGATAGCTTTACATACAAGTCTTGGCTATCCATCCACACTTGCTCTGGCAGACTCTGGGGGCTTCAGAATGGGGCTGTGCTAGATGACCCCTGGCTGCTTAGAGAAAGGGAGCACGAGAAGCAGTTTCTGAAATGACACCTATGCCAAGTGCCTCTGGTCTTTCCCGTTTCTCTGGCTAGCCTGCAGATCCACAATATTACAGCTTTTAAAATGCTCTTCTATCCTTTGCTGCACTAGAAATAAAAGCAGCAGGGAGAACCGTGAGACCTGTCTGCAGAAAAAAGGGCTGAGAAGGAAAGGAAGCCAACAGAAAATACAGAAGCTTTTCCCTGTATCATTCATTTTTGGTAACACCAGCATCACAAGTAATGTCATTTGTGAGCTGACCCCTTCCCTTTACATTTCCCACCTGCAATATTTCTAGTCTCAGTCAGAAGGCTTTTGTGAAATGTTTCTGTTTTTTACAAAGGCTATTGTGTTTTGTGTGCTGGGCATGTACAGTACCTTCTGGCTTGCCTCGCTCCCGGTGAACCCGCGCCTTTCCTTTGTGCACGACAAAGGTAGGAAGGAGCCTGCCCAGGGACCAGGCTGTCCCTCTGACCTGCCGGTGCCACCAGCCACACAAACCCTTTTCCCTGTGAGCCGGATTCCGGAGATCAGCTCCCTGCCAAGCCATTCGCTACGGCCGCACGCTGCCACTGGAGTTTAATTATACCCTTCATCACACAAAAGCAGCTAATTCATGCTATAAATCATATCCCGACATGCAAACTTCTGGCGTCTCATTTCGTTCGCCTGAAATTACTTAATGCGGCTGACTTTGAGGCGAGGAACTCTTTTATGTTGTTGATGTTTAGAGAAAGATTAATAGATTATTTGTTACTGGTTTAATAAATGCACTCCACAAACTACAATCAACTGTCTGCTATTCATTTCACAGCTTCTAATTGGCTCAGGGTACAGGTTCTATTTCCAGTCTGAAGTGCCAAGCTTATGTTTATTAAAACATAATTACCTTAATGTAATTGTTTTGAATTATTACACCTCCATTAAGTAGGACATAGTTAAAACAAATAAAACCATTCCTTGATCAGAGCTGATTTTCTAACTAATTATGGAAATGACCAGAGGAAAAAAGACCACAAACCCCACACTTCAAATTAGTTTGCTTTCCTCATGTCAATTAATCACAGTCTTTGTACACACATTCAGGCTGTACTTAAAAAATATTTTTTTTACCTATAGTCTCTACATCACTCCACAAACTTCAAAATACACAAAATTTACTATTTTAGGGGCAGGAGTTCAGGGTCTGCCCATTGTTCACAAGACTTTAATAGCAACAACTGAATGAAGCGAAGGTCTCATACTTTTGTGTCACCAAACTTCAGGCTCAGAACATCATCAGAAACCTCAAATTTGTGAAGAGTATTCAGCATGGAGAGTTTAAGTATTTCAGTACATCAGGGTTTCCAAAAGCCAAAACTGGTTCCAAATGCGTGTTTTGCAGTTTTCTCCTATCTTTCGTAATGTACTTCCAGAGGCCAAATCTATAATGGATTGGCAGGAAAGGGGAAGAAAAGAAAGTGACCAACTAGGCTAGAGTTTGAACTGTTTAAAAATTGCTTGCAATGGTGCAGTTTGAACTAATTTCTAATTTCCAGGAAACTTGTCCGACCAAATTCAATTGCTTTACATAAATTCCACCTTCCAATTAGACTATTTTTTGAGGGCTTAGGTGAAGCTTCACTTGCACAAAACCTCAGGAGTAAGATTCACAAGCCAGCCTGGCTTACTCCCATGATGGATCCAGATCACTAAGACTTGCAGTGCTCTCGGTTTCTCTGGGTAGAGATGTCCATCCAAAAAGAGGGGGGACCTTCCCTTTATTTTTTTACTGTCATTTTACTACAACCTTTGCTCGTCTCTGCTCCCTGAGCTACAGAAGCAAATTAATTTTACTATTCCTATACCCCATTTGGAACAAGCTCTCCCAGAACCACACCAGTGCTCATGGCATTTTAGATACTAGATGGGTTCTTCATGTTGCAGAAACAATAAGTATTGGGCCAGAAAAGTAGGCATATCAGAAAAAAATCTTCTCTGAACAGTGTCACACATTCAGGGGATCTGGGAGCAGCGTGATGTGGCTAGCACTCTTCAATAGGGACACCAAGCAGAGGTCCCAATTCCAGCCTAGCTTTCTTTTCCCAGGTCCTCTGATCACACTGAGGATGGCACTAAGTAGCACTGCTGTAAAGCTCGGGGGTGTGAAGCAATCCAAATTGTTGTGATTTCGAGTCTGCCAGCACTCCTGATTTAACTACAAATCTCTCAGCACTCAATTTTTTAATTAAAACTCCAGGTCCTGGGTTTTCATCTACTTGCAGCCCTCATGGGTATGGAGAAGAGCTTTGAACACTGATCTGAGAGCCACCCTAAAGTATAAAAGTGAAATAATTTTAAGAAGCAAATAAAAAGAAACTCACACTTGTTTTTATTAAATCTTACGAACATTAAATGAGTCCCATGATTTTTCAAGACCTGATTCATGTGTTTTGAACTTCAGGGTGTAGCCAAAGAACAACTATGAACTAGGTCTCCCAGGTTGTGCAGTCCACTGAGCTGCGTAACAAACTCAGCTGTGTGGCCCCTGTGCACATCTGGGAAGCCGAGGGTTGACTCAGTGTAACTTAAGAGTGAGCTATAAAAGTTATCTAGATACCTTCCAGAAATGGAAGGTCAGCAAAGGAGGGGTCAGTCCTTAAACCCAGCCACAAGAGCATTCTCTTTGGCAAGGGTTAGAGCAGCTGGGTGCTCCCTGGATGGAGCGCTGTGAGCACGGCACAGTCTTGGAAGGAAGTTCTTTGTGAAGTGAGTTTGCCAGACCCAAAGGGTAAAGGGTAGTGCTCCATGCTCACTGCTGCTGCAGCAGCAGCAGGGGGTTTCCAGGGTGTCTCCTCGCCATCCCCACAAGCACCCCAGAGACAGCATTCAGGAGCTTCATCTGCTCCACCAGTTCCATAGCCCTTGCAATGCAAGAACCGATTTCCACATTTGTGCACCTCTAAGTTATTACCACCAAGAAAGCAGAAAGATTAAATCCTGATCTGGTTTGTGAATTGCGGTTTTGTTTTTCTAATCAATTGGGTTTTGTTTCTCCATTCTCTAGTCCTTGCCAAGTCATTTGTCTGTTTTGGTTCTCCTGTTTTACCTTCTCAGTTGCTGATGGTTTAAGCTATGTAGCTGAGGAATGGTCCTTCTTACTCAGCATGTGTATGAGCGCATCCCTTGACAGCACTACCATAATGCCAGCAAATCGTAGTATTCTCTGTTCTGCAAACTGCAGTGCAATTTTACAGCTGCAAGAATCAAAGTCTTATTTAATATGGGGGATTTATCCCATTGCTGTCACCTCACATGAAAAGCAGCTCTAGCCTTAGATACTCGAGGTCAAGCCATGCACATCTTCTTGTGGCAAGCGATGTCGCTTATGGCTACAGCCTGGAGCCCTTTTCTGCACTGAATAAGCGTGGGTCAGGAGGAACACCTGTATAATTAGTCACATCACAGCTGAGGGGCTGTGGTACTCTGGCAAAGGTGGCAGCTGGCAGAGAATGGCTTCCAAAACACTTTGTTAAGCCTCTTCCGGCTCTAATTTTATGAGGCCCTAGGGGAAAGAGATTGGCTGAGCAAAAGATGTGGACTCAATGACCTGGCCTGGGTGATCTATGGCGACTCACTGGCCTGAGGTTTGACATCCGTGACACATTTTAGCACTTAGATTTTCAGGAAGCTTTTCAAAGATGTTAAGGAAGATTTAATGCACTGCCAGAAGGGAGTTTCTAATGTCATTATCTGTGTATTCATTCACACCCTTTATTTTCCCTCTCTCCTTTGCCCACAGAGGCGGAAGAAACCAGGAGATGCAGAGACCATCCTGCAGCAGGCTGGAAGGAGCCCTGCAGCCAGCGGGCTGGTGGAGTTGCCCCTCATGGGGAAAGGTGAACATCAAAGAGGGGCTGATGGGTTGGGGAAAGACCTGTTGGCTTCCTGCTGGCTGCAGTACAAGGGCTGTGGTAGGGCAGCGGAGGGAAGCGGGAGGTGATGCAGCAGTGGAAGTGGCACTGGGAGCAGATGAGTAAAGGGAGCTGCCTGCCAAAGGCAGGTGGCTTCAACAATGCGGCCAGCAAGCAAAAATCTATGGAAAAGGCTTTTATCTCCTGGATAAAAACCCTGCAGTGCTATATTCTTATCAGGTACCCATTCTATTCAGATGGGCAAAAAAATGCCGGTTACTTAGTGGGCTGTAAAGCTCTGGGCTCAGCTGGAGCTTTCTATGCAGTCACCAGTGATACCTGGAGAAACAATGAACTTCTGTGTGTGCTTTGTGAGGTAGATGGATAGCTGCAACTCCAAGCATTTAAATATTGTAACTGCAGGACCCTTAATACTTGCTGGAAAAGCCCTTAGCTCTCACCAACTCTACCTGACCAAACCAATCAATGGAACTTTTTGCAGAAAGCAGAAACTTTGGTTGCTTTGGCTTCAGACCCCACAGCATCTGAGCGACCTGCTGCCCATGGGGCAGTGAGGATCGCTCTGGAGAGCTGCAGCTGTTAAACAGCAAAACTGGCAAGATCTGGTGTAAATTCCCCTTCGAATAAAAAGGATGAAAAACGTGACCCCAGAAATTCCTCTGTTAGCTACAAGGCTGGGTGACTCTTGGAGGGGAATACATGGAGACCCTGGCAGGAGAGAGGCTTGAAACGGTGCTTCCTTCTCCTTGTGGGGAGGGGATCAGCAACAAAACCCAGGGACCTGAAACAGTCAATTTTTTTATGTCACTTTAAGTAAAACATAACATGATGAAATGCAGAGAATCCTCTAGAGGATTTAGATGAAAAAAAAAGTTTCAGCCTTGTGGAGATATAATGACAGACCTGCAGGCCCTCAGTGCAGCAAGAAGAAGTCCTCTCTAAATGAGGGCAAAAGAGTTAGTTTTCCATCACTTTTGATAAAATAAAATATCAGAAAGTAGCCCTAAGTCAAAGGATAAAAGCGTTCAAAGGAACAGGAATGGTCTGTATCTTCACATGAGCTGCCCAGAAGCTCCATAGTAAGACAAGAAACACCATTTGGGCTATCCAAAGAATCTGTGCATTTGCTCACTTGCAGAAAACAGAAGCAAGAAGAAAAATATGGGATATGCCAGCTACTTGTCATGACATTTTGTTTTAACTTGATCAGCTTTAATTCAGTTTGCAGTAAATAAAAATAAAATTTCAGAAGAGGGGAAACTGAGGTTGAAATTTTCTTAGAGATTTACGCAGCCGTTTGGTTATGTTACAGGCAACCATTTCAAGAGCAGGCGTGGGGTATTTGACATCATTTTATTTATTCATTCAGAGAGAAGGTGCTTTGAGAGTTTTGGTTGCACAGCTGCTGGATGGCTGGATGAGTGATTTCCAACTGTTTGGGTCTGAGCACTCAGCTAATGCTCTTCTGTACAACCATGGCTCTACCCACCGGTTCCTGAGTGACTGATGGTCAGCAGGTAATGGTGCAGAGCAACAGGAGATGAGAGGAGGTGCTGCAGGTCAGGCTGAGGCCTTGTAGCCCTGATGGTTGTGCAGTGGCCAACCCCTCTGACATAGAACCCCATCTTAATTAGGGGAAATCTATCCAGATTAGGCTACCCTGCCAGTTAAAGAAACTGCTTATCCCCTGTGTGCACCTCGTAGACAGCCTTCCAAATTATTTCTTCTATCTGTCCTAAATGCAGGAACAATGACTATTTTTCCAAAGAAGCTGTAAAATCGTACACTTCATAAAGACCCATATCACTCTTGAATGGGGATGGTAAAATCTTTGCCAAGGTATATACAAATAGCCTAGCACCTTTTCTGACATCCATTATCCACATTGACCAGTCAGGGTAACCCCTCCAGAGGCAGGCCAACAATAACATAAGGAGGTTATTAAATATTATTCATTACCTTCAGTGGAACAAAATAGAAGCCTAATTCTCAGTCTTGGTTCCAAGAAAACATTTGATAGGATCCCGAGGGATTTTTTTTGTTCTTTACTTAAGAAGTTTTTAATTTTGGCTCTGAGTTTAGATCACGGATAAAAATGTTTTTCCAGCAAACTATGTCTTGGTGATAACAACTTGAAATCCCTCCCACCTTACCTCTTGATTTAAGAGTAATGAGGCAAGAATGCCTCCTCTCCTCCTGCTATGTGTGCCATCCTAGTCATACTCACCTAAGTATTCAGTAAGTGAATAACTGTGAGGCAGCAAGACCAGAACTCCTTCTTTCAGATTGTCTTGGAAACCTAACCCAGCTCCTCCCAAAGCATTTCTCACTTACCCACGTCACAGCTAGGACTCAAAACCAAACTACCATAAATCAGTGGCCATTTCTATTGGCCCATTTTATTAAAAGTATATATAACCAGTGAAATCTTAGGTGAAATGGGTTTGAAATATTTTAGTGTAAAGAGTCTAGTAGAACTATGTCCTATTTTTCAAGAAAATATACCAACTCTGTTAAAAAAATATCACTGAATGCAGACATCTGGCAAAACTTTATAACAACATTTGGCCTTATATCCTCAAACCCAAGCACTTTTTTTTAACCCTTCTCCTTCACTCAATCAAAACCACAGATAAAACCATGAAACAAAGCAGAGAACTTCTGTTGAAAGCCAACCATCAAGATAAAGTATACTCAAAGGAACAACCTTTTCTACTTTCTCAATGAGTTAAAAAAAGAAAAAGAAGAAAGAAGAAATGAGCCAAGGCCATTTCAGATGGTAAAACCCTGCCCTCCAAGTAATTTTTTGCACTTTCCATTACAGTTATTTTCCTCTTCTGAAATAAAATGCCCCTCCTCACTTGTGAAAACCCGAGCAAAATGACTGGGAGACCGATTAAGAGCTTGATACTACAAATGTAAATCAACAGTAGCAGCTCACATGAATGAAGCTCCTTAGAACGAGGATGTGTGCCAGCACAGCCTTCACTTACTGCACCTTACACCTGGAAGCCATGGCTCCAGCTGCACACTAAAGTGATCCTCGGCTTACACATTCCTTTTAAACAACAACAAAGCAAAAAAAATTAAGCCATAAGTTCTACTGGAGCCCGTCAGCCTCGGTCAAGAGCAAACAGAGGCTTTTCTCAGCTGGTATTGTTCACCTCAGTAATATTTTTAAGAACAATAGGGGAATAAACGTCCTCAAGACATGTTGCCCGATGTCTTGAGGATCTTTGCAGCATTGTTTTTGGAGTCCAAATACCCTGCAAGTGGTGCAATGGAGGCCAGGAGCTGTCAGATTCACCACCCCCCTGCAAACCAGCAGAGTTACAGGAAAGGATTGAAGACTGAAAGCTGTCTCGGAGACTGTGTGCTAACTGTAAGACTATCTCCATCCCAGCTGATCATACATTTCCATTACTGGAAACAAGCTCTAAATTGCCACTTGCAGAAACTAGAGCTATCTCATGCTGCTTCTTAATCAATTTGTATCAGTTATGCAAACCCCAAGTATGAGTGACATGAACGACCCAAAGGATGGCTTCAGGCCTGAGTAGTCATGATTGAGACAACTTTTCATTACCTATTAACTTGATTTTGATGATCCTGGAAAGTATTTATACATGAAATTATTGATATAAGTGATTCTTTAAGGTTCACTAGTTAATATACTCCAACAGTGACAGAATAAATATGTACATGGAGAGATTTCAGAGGATGAAGAGACAGCAGCACTATCTTCTTAGCTCTTGGCTTGATCATAAATACAGCTGGATGTAACACTTCCAATACCACAACATGGTTTAGTCTCCTAAGCCTATTAAACAAGAAGTGACTGAAACCGATGCAGAATTCAGATAATTCATTTTAACTGACTAAATATTGGGCACCGTGTTTTAATTTGTCAGTTTAGACCGTGTCCTTATCCAATCATAGTGACATTCTTAAAGAGGACAAACTGCCCAATGTGATTTACTTCGGCATTGTTAAGTGGGGTCCTGAACTGGGGAGCCTGGAATGACTAGCCCAGTGAGCTGAGGGGAACCCTGTCCTCTGTGGTCTGCAAGGCCATCCCTGGAGCCAGCGCTGTGCCCAGCTGACTTTGCTCTGCTTGGTCGGGAGTCCAGAAGCAGGGAACTGATGGCAGCAGGTAGCTCAGAATCATAGAATCGTTAGAGTTGGAAGGGACCTTAAAGATCATCGAGTTCCAACCCCCCTGCCATGGGCAGGGATACCTCCACTAAAGCAGGTTGCTCAAAGCCCCATCCAGGCTGGCCTTCAACACTTCCAGGGATGGGAATCATCTGACAGCCCACATCCTTACAGCTACTGGGACATCCACTACTCCAAAGACAATTTATCTATGCACTCTCTCCTTTCTCTGCACTGCATCCACTACATAACCCATTTACTTTTACCTTCTGGATCCCAACCTATGACTCTGGTGGTGTGATGACTTGGAAAGATATACGAGGATTTCGTTGAGCCTAATTAGGAATGGGATTAACTGTTAAGTAGAAACCTTAATTGGTAAGATTTCAGATATAAAAGCAAGCAAACTTCTCTACTGGAAACAATAGTTAACTGCTCAGTTTGTTTTTGTTTGTTTTTTTTTTTAAATTACAGAAAGTAACATAACTCTAAAAGTGGATATCAAATTCTAAGAGACAAATTACTTTGATTTATAACAGGTAAATCCAGCAAACCTGACTGCTCTCTATAATTCCACGGATGGAACCACTTTGTGGAAAGAAAGCTGTATAAAACTATGTTTCTACTGCCCTGAGGTTATCTGCAGAAGCAACCTTCGAGCACACTACAGATATCTCAACTCTGTGGAAGTGTATCAGCAGAAGCAGCAGTCCAGATGACCTACATCTTAGCAGGACATTAATAGGAATCAGATACTAAATCTGTATATGCGTCGGGGGACAGATGTATTTTTGGTTTGAACATGGTTTCAAAGACCAAAGTTTCACCTCACCGATCAGAGGAAGGGAATGGGCAATTTCCCTTTGGAAACCTTCTGTGAAGTGATCTGTTTAGTGACTCGGTGTAGACAGCAGGCAGATCCATTCAAAAGAGTGTTAGAGAGGAGAATGGAAAAAGGCAAAGTTGAGAAGGGGGAGAAAAACAGTGAGCATTTTTATGAAAGAACAGAATGTAAAAACGTTGGGGAAGGGGGGTGGTTGGAGGATAGCCCGTGCACCACAGTAACTCGGTTAGATGTCTCATTCCAGTGCGTGCGTTAGCAGGAGATAATTAGGAGCTGAAGTCTCCTCCGGCCAATCAGCCTGCAATTTATGGTATATTTAGCCATTCCTCAGTGATGAGGAGTCCTGGGCAGGCATTCTCCGAGAGTTACTGCCTTCTCTGCTGCCCTTACATCACCATCCAAACTCTGCAGTCATCATCTAGAAATTTATACCTCACAGCTAACTACTGTTTCTGTAGAGCAAAAGCTACACTATTTCTTACCAAGAAGAAAGACAGCTTGTGATGATATGCAGCTTTTAAAAAGTCTTGTGAGATCCTGCGTATATGATAATGCACTGTTGGCAGCTTGTCAAGGAGAGAACTGCAAAAGCAATCACATTGTTTTGAGGAGGAGACAACGATTAAAGTTTGGTTTCTGTGGCTTGATGAAGAACTGACAGACAGAGAAGAGAAAAATGATGAGGCTGAGTACATAGCTGATATTAAATTACCAACACTTCGTTTACTTATTCTCCAAACAACCACTTGAGATCTCTTACTTACTGAAACAGTTAAAAATAAAACCTCTAAGAACATTTAAAGCTGGCCACAGGCATTTCACAGAAGTTGGTGTTTCCCAGCTCCCTGTAAGCCATTAGGGCTTCCCTCCTACACCTTGACATGCTTCAGTTAAAAACAGCTGAAGGCACTAAGCTTTTAAACAAGATTCTATTTACATGAAGCTTTTTTTGGTCTACAACTTTTCCACTGGCAGTAGTGATGATGGGAGTGAGGGTAGGCAGGGCCCCAGGTAATTTAAGCATCTGTCCCCACTGAGAGCACATCTGCAGGGGACACTGCTTGGAAGGCTGGTGGCTCAGGAAGCACCATTGGCCTCCCCATCCTGGGGATGGGTGGAGGGGGTGTAACAGCCAGCTGAGGGGGGAAACAAGCCTCAGGGCTCAAGGCATCAGTCCTGGGGAGCAGGTGAATCCTCTGGTCATATTGGCTCTGCCTGCAAAACAGGCACACGTGGATTCAAGGTTTGTATTCCTCGAATATAATATTCCTCCAATGCTGGTGTATTTGTTCTCTCGTACAGCAGTCACGAGATACTGTGCCACACGCACCCTTCTGCATGGACAGACAGCCAGGTATGAAGTCAGGCAATCGTACAAATTTTGTCCTTAATACCTCTGAATCAGACCCAGCAATCAAAAACACAAGTGTCCTCCCTCCGATTAATATTTTTCATTAAATAAATATTTTCATTAAATAATATCTTTGTGATACTGACTGAACAATATCTCTAAGTACACAGAAGACCATCACCAAAGTTGTTTTTAAACACAGGTGATCTAGGATCAGCTTATCTGCTTCACTGTATCAAATAACATTGCTGACCTTGCTGTTCTGCTAGTTTGGCCACAGAAGTGACCTGATTTGAGGGATGTTGCAAATATTTCCTGAGTTACCCCTGCCCTAGCTCGTGCCCAAAACCTTTTTCTAAACCTCTAAGGGAGGTGAAGGTGAGTTCCAGCTGTGGCAAAGAGGGCAAAAAGGAACGGACACTCTAGTTTCTAGATAGCTGCGTCACCTCTTCATCCCTTATGACTAGAGAGCACTTCTCCAGCAGATGTGGCAGCTGTGCCTTCTTCCATATGCTCAGACTAAGCAGAAGGTAGACGAAAAATGGCTGAGAAACCACTGGATGCAGATGCTTCGCTTGGCCTGACCAACTGCTTCTCATGTATTTGCTCTGAAACTCCCCAAACCTCCCAACACAACTGATCTGGCTGAGGAGATAGAAAAGGAGGAATGTGGGGAATAGACACAGAAGAAGGATGGAGGTCATGAAAAGAAACAAAGTGTGGGAGATGGAAAAAGGCAGAGGGAAATAGGAAGAAAAAGCATTAATGCAGTACAATATTCAGCAAGAAGGAAAGTATGTGAGGGAGAACAGGCATTGGAAAAGACCCAAGAAAAGAGAAGAGAAGGGGGTGAGGACTTGGCAAAGGAGATAAGCAACTTCAACAAAAGCAGTAGATTTCTTATTTTATCTTCTAGAAAACTGCTGCCAAAATAAGATAATACATGGATTAATAACGGTAACTATAGTTAAGTACGTGGACAATGTGAAGGTGAAGAGGAGATTACCAAAGAACGTAGCTTTGGTGGGATGCCAGGCACTGGGGAAACTCGCAGGAGGACGATCCAGCAGTTTTCCTGAAGGGGAACGGAAACTCCCTAGGGCAGCCTGGGTGGAAAGTTTGGAAAGATTTTTTCCTCACCTGCGGAGGAGGAAGGGCTGAGCAGGTCATCAAAACACCTTGCTGCCTTTCCCACCTCACAGCAGGTTCGAGCTAGGCTGCCACCATGAGAGGGAACAGACCATTCTCATGGCATATATTGAGTCAGAGAAACCAAATTTCTTCTGTAATTTGCATGCCAGTATTGGTCGTAATTCAATAACGCTTTTGCATGGATTTCAGCTGAATCAACATTCACCATTAATATGATCTATTGGATGAAGTGCTGCAGTAGCAGGATGTTCGTGGTGTTCCTAGCTGGTATAGTGGGCAGCCTTGAGCATGTGAAATTCCCTGTCTGTTCCTCAGTTTCCACATCCCTATATCAGGTTGTGGTAGTCACTGATTCGCTAAGGTACTTTGAGATCCACAAGAGAAAAGTGCTAAGTAAGAGCTGGGCGTCGCTAAAATTACCTTACCCCCCTGTGTACACAGAATTTTATTCTTCATTTTCAAGCCTTTCACATGTTCTACACTGCTTTTCTGTTTTGATTAGTACCTAGATCATATCAATAGATTTATCTTCTCACTTGCTTTTCTACTTCATAAAAATGCTGTTATTTCCTAGCCTGGTTTTAAAGTAAAGGAGTGAACAATATGGAGTCCTATAGCAGAGTGATGGTGACATCATCCAAATCCCCAGAAAAATGAAAAACCCTTTCCTCTTAATCTAGGCATAATCTGCTAATTCCCTTTAACCCACTTTAGAAATATGTATTGCATTGCACTGTTCATTAGGGAGGATGGAGAGATCAGAGGTCATCCACAATACACACTGCATATCCCATATCCAGCTATCTTTATAAATAGTGGAGAACATCATGAGCTGTGTGTAACTTGCTTAAATTTAAAATTTAATTATATATTTTTCTACAGGTTATACTGCCCTAGGATTTTGAAGGTATTACCTTGGGAGTAAGCCTGTTTTTAAAAACTACTTTACACACAAGTACCTATCAAAACGTCCTTTCCCTGCACCCTGAGAGTTTTACATAATACCACATATCTAAAGTATCCCACCTACTTTCCCCTTATATTTTTAAGGATTAGTGACATCTGTCCCCTCAATTTGTCCTTTACAAGGAATACACAACCTTCTGGTTATATTCACCTATAAAATAGGAATGTGGTTCATCCCAATAGCTACTACGTTTAGTAGGATATTCCCTAAAGGTGGCTAGCCATCCCTAGGAGGACAACCAGACCTCTCTTACATTGTAGAAGAAGAAACAATAAATGTCTATCAACCAAATGAAGATCAGGCCTAAAAGGGGGAGAGGGGACTAAGCAAGTCAAACAATAAAATTTGATAATATGTTTGTAATTAAAAAGTTATGAGTGACTTCCAGATATCAAAGAAGGAAAAAAAAAGTAATTATTTATATTTGGCATGATTTTCAAAGTTGTCATTGTACTCACAGGTTCTCATTGAAGTCACTGTAAACTGTGGGTATGCAGCACCTTTGAAAACCTTGCCAAAATTGCCTTTAGACTGTAAGCTCCTCAGGGCAGAGCCCTGTTACTCATTTGGCAAATTGTACTGCAACACTCCTTTGCCTAAACACGGCTGTTTGCGTAATAATAATAATAGATAACAGATTTATGCTGGAATTCAGAAATATCTGATGTGGTTCTATAGCCTTCTTATTAATACAGTATTTCAAAGCATTAAATAAAAGCTCATTTTATAGGCAAATCACCAAGGAAGTATGACCAAAGGAAGCTGGCTGGAAACAATTTAGGAGCCGAGAGGTGTTTGCTTGGTCAAACCTGGAACTTCCATTCCACTGTGTGTTTCAGATCCACATGGCTTGACTCACAGGCTGTCAGCTGGCAGCCTCGGTGGGCAGGTAGGCCATGAAATATGCATCTGCCCGGGGTTATTTTAGAGAGTAGAATCTGATCCGTGTAAGTACATACGGCAGCGCACACACCCTCAGCCCTGGGGGTGTTGCTACACTCCCCAAGTTCATGTGCAATCCCTCTGCCTGTGCCAGAGACGACGCCGAACGCAAGGTGACTCACTTTGCCTGGGAAGCGCCGCAGCCTTAGGTTTCAAATTCAAAGGGTATCAGCACAAGAGCTATTTTCCTTCGCCCTCACTTCAGAAATCTTGCTGGGTTCAGCAACTCAGCCTACCCCAGCCTTAAACTCGGGACGGTATTTTGCGGTTTAATTTACAAAGTAAACTGATTACACACCTTCTCGATGCATGGATGAAGAGCCAGCGGTGACAGAAACGGCGCTCTCACCACCAGGGAAGCAGCAAACAGTCCACCACCTTCTCGAAGCTGCTCTGCTCATTTCTCTAAGCTCTGCTTCCCTCCAGCTGTTCCTCATCTGCAGAGTGGGGATAATGATACCCACCACCTGAAGGGCTTTTGGGGTGGGTGAGGAAGAGCACGGTCCAGGGAAGGTGCATGATACTCTCAGAGGAACGTCTGCTGCACTGCCAAACTAACACCACCGTGGCTCCAGGTGCTGGCTATGTCAGCAGACAGCAATGCAAAACCCCTTTCACGGGGCTATTTATCCAGAAGATAATTAGGAGGAAAAGGAAAGAAAACTGACCAGTCCTAATAAATACCAGCCCTTTCAGGAATGAATTTGAAAGCCAGTTTTCCAGGTATCAGATGATAGGAATCATAAAGTTAAAGCATGCACTTACTTTAATGAACCTGGTCAAAAGCGCTGTCTGGAGTGTTTATTTATTCATTAATTTTTACTTGAGTAGACAAAGTAAATCTGCCCTTGGTTTTCATAAAATCTTTCTTGCTACATTCTATTTAGTTTAAATTGGCATCTATTTGATTCAACCTGGAAAACCCAGCCAAATCCAATTAGTGTCATTGAAAGTCCCAGAGTTCACTTTTTCTTTTCTTCCCTCCCCCCCGCCCCCCAAGTTTAAAAGCTGAGAGGAAGAATTCCAGAGCTGTAAATTTGAGATTGTTCCCACTTTTCACTTGCAAGAGGGATGGGATGAAAGGGAGTAAATAACAATAATGTAATGGAAGTAAAAAAACTGGCTACGGAGCCCGTTTTTGCCTGGCTGGCTGGTTTTCCTCTCTGGCTATAATACTTTCCCTTTTTTGCACTTATTTTTGTTAAAATTTCTGAGCAGCTCAGCTCAGATCCTGGTGGACCCTGTCACAGGTGGCAAACCGTGGATCTGCTTCTTCTGTTCACAGACCTCGGCGTGCTGCTTGCAAGCAGAGAACCTGAGAGAGCATCTGTTTCTTCTGCTTCCCCACCCTGTCCCCATCCCCGTCTGCTGCTGGGAATGCCAGGGTGGAGCCTGGCGAAGGGTGATGGAGCCTGGGCTGGCAGCCACAGGGAAGCGGGTGGTCCCTGATTCTCGGCTCCTTCCCCAGCAGCAGGTCCATGGGCATGGCCTTTGCCTTGGTGAGGAAGCCGGTGGTGCTGGGGCTCCAGCAGCTGCCCAGCCGAGGTGGTTCCCCGTCCCTTTCTAAAAGGGTGTAGCTGGGCAGCCGCTGGTGGTAGAGAAACAAGTTAATTTTGCTCACAAAAGCTTTGGTAGCTCATTACAGAAAAGGAGCCTTCAAAAATATCTCTAAAATATGAATGTTTTGCAGGGGTTGCCACAGAAACATGCAGAGCATATAATCCAAAATAGGATGTCTAGACAAACTCCTACTGTCTGACCTTTTATGTATTTCCTAATCCAGCCAATCTTGCCAAGCAAATTGGTGACTAAGCAGCAATTCACTTTACACGGTGTCGTAAAGGCCTGACAAGGCCCAGGTCACGGTTATAAATTTCAGTCTGGCTACTTCAGCAACTCTCGGCTTCCTTTACCAGCACGGCTCCCGTGTGGTTTCTGGGCTGTGATGTGTGCTCTGGATCATCGTGAAGTAATTTTGGGGCTGTAAAATCCAAAAGCCACAGCTCCGCTGCGAAACAGAGAGCACTTTCATCCGGCAGAACCCCAGAGTTTACATAAAGCAGTAAAAAAAGGGCGGCTGGAGAGAGTCTGGGGCGAAAGCAAAATCAAAGGCAGCGGCGCTGGGGCCTGCGGCAGCCACCTCCTTCTGGGGGCTGGGGGATGGTGTCCCTCCTGCCCCCAGCCTAGGGGGTGCTGGCCACCCGGAGCTCAGGCACCAGCACGTGCTGGTCATGCCGAGTCACCAAGGTCTTCCTGCTCCGGGTTCCTCTTTCCTCCAGCCTGCATAGAATCATAGAATTGTCCAGGTTGGAAGGGACCTTTAAGATCATCTGGTCCAACCAGCAACCTAACTCTGATAAAAACCATCACTAAGCCATGTCACTAAGCACTATGTCAACCTGTCTTTTAAATACCTCCAGGGATGGTGCCTCAACCACTTCCCTGGGCAGCCCATTCCAATGCTTAAGAACCCTTTCCACGTAAAAATTTTTCCTAATATCCAATCTGAACCTCCCCTGGCACAACTGGAGGCCATTTCCTCTTGTCCCATCTCCTGTGACTTGGAAGAAGAGACCAACCCTCACCTCTCTACACCCTCCTTTCAGGGAGTTGTAGAGAGCTATAAGGTCTCCCCTCAGCCTCCTTTTCTCTCCAGCTCCCTCAGCCTCTCTTCATAAGACTTACTCTCCAGACCCCTCACCAGCTTCATTGTCCTTCTCTGGACCCGCTCCAGCACCTCAATGTCTTTTTTTGTGGGAAGGGGCCCAAAACTGGACACAGCACTCAAGGTGGGGCCTCACCAGTGCCGAATACAGGGGGATGATCACCTCCTAAGTCCTGCTGGCCACACTGTTCCTGACACAGGCCAGGATGCCGTTGACCTTCTTGGCCACCTGGGCACACTGCTGGCTCATGCTCAGCTGACAGTCGACCAACACCCCCAGGTCCTTTTCTGCCAGGCATCTCCAACCATTCTTCCCCAAGAGTGGGCTGAGCCCCTTTGTTTTCCTTTGTCTTCCAGAAGTAGCCCCGCACAAGTAACCAGCTCCAGTCCTCCCGTTGCAGCAGAAAATTCACTGAGTTCTGTTCAGTGACATGTCAGTTATCAGCGTGGTCACATTCCTAATGAATCTAAAGAATGGCTTTAAAAACAGGGAAGGAGGAATAACCTCAATAACCTCAAGTACTCAATACCCTTTAAAAAGCCATGTGTATCTAGGTCTATGCATCCATGTACATACATATGCATATATACATGTACATACACATAGAATCATAGAATGGTTAGAGTTGGAAGGGACCTTAAAGATGATCTAGTTCCAACCCCCCTGCCATGGGCAGGGACACCTCCCACCAGACCAGGTTGTTCAAAGCCCCATCCAGCCTGGTCTTGAACACCTCCAGGGATGGGGCATCCACAGCTTCTCTGGGCAACCTGTTCCACTGCCTCACCACCCTCACAGGAAAGAATTTCTTCCTGATATCTAATCTAAATCTCCCCTCTTTCAATTTAAAACCATTACCCCTCATCCTATCGCTACACCGCCTGATAGAGTCCCTCCCCAGGGTCCCTCCTCATGCACATACATACATTTGTATACATACAGATGTAGAGATACACAAGCTCGTAAAGGTGAATAGATTCTACATCGAAAAGAAACCAAAGCAGTAACTTTTTTTTTTTTTTTTTTTTTTAATACTTTGTTCTACATTTCCCATTCCTCTCTCCCCCACAGAGAGAGATTTGGGGCCATGCTTAGGCTGAAGGTAGGAGGGCTACCCTGGGCAGGGGTCTGAGGCAGAAAACCAGTATTGGTGCTTCTGAGTTAAGTTGGTCCCCAGTACATGTTCTGGTACGCTTAAGGAAGTCTTGTACACACTTCAGGGACAGGGCTGCATAACACATATGTTACTGCGCAGAAAGCAAGTGAGAGAGAGAAAAGAGAGCTATTGTCAGGAGGAAATGGGAGGGAGGACCCCGAATAGGTAAGGAAAAAGAAGTGAAATAAATTACAATTTAATCAGCACATTAAAAGAATCATGTGCTGTGCAGTATTATATAGTGGTAATTATACACTGGGTATTAAACAGTGGTAAGAATTAACGACTTAATATCTGGCCACTCCATATAGCTTGTTATAGAGAGGTGTTGGATTTTATATATATTTTCTGTGAAGTTTAATTTTCCATGTGGTGTTTGGTCAGGAAATGGAGAGCCCCTCAGGTGGAGTGCCAGGAGAAACCCTTCTGAAGAGGACGTGTGTTGCAACGTGCCAAGGGAAGATCTCAGGGGCGAACATTTCATCTTCCAAGCCACTCGCTTTGTTTTATGCACAAGACATTGTTTCAGCCACAGAAATGTCACTCTTAACAAAGAGTCCAAAAAAAGGTGAAGAAAAAGATTTCTGCAATGCATGTACATCAATCCGTCCAAGCGCAAAAGAAATTAACAGCTTGTGATTAATTAGAGATTAATAGGAGGCACATGAGGAAAAGCACCGCACTGAATCCATGTCCTGCATCGCTGGCAAACAGCTGCTCCTTTCATCTGGAGCTTCAGAAGTTTCTTCTTCAAAGGGTCATTACTGTCACCCCTGCAGCACAAGGCAGAGCCCTGGCATCAGGAGAGCCGGGTCTTAATCCTCAGGCTGCCCCGGGGTGATGTGCCTGCGGGACAATTGCTCTACCACTCTGTGCCATTTCTTCCCATGAGCTGGCCTTTCTCTGCCCGATTTCCTCCTCTCTTTGGGATGGGCAGTTCCTCGTACTCTGCCTTTGTGCGGTGCCATGCACAGCGAGGCCCTAACGCGGAGGCCGTTAGGCTCTACCACAAACAAATGACTAAGCCACCACAGCAGTTAAAATATGACAAGTTTCCCAGATCATGAAAAATTTGTCTCCTGATGGGAAGAATTAGGCACCACATGCTTCTGTCATAGAGCAGGAAGCTCTTCTTTGGATATAAATGTGCAAGAAACAAAACAGCACTCGTGCAGCCTGGGCTGTGTGGTCCACATTAAAAATAGAGGAGACGGTAACGGGGGTGACAAGGAGGTCACAGAGGTCTAGAAGGGACAGATAAATTAGCATTTAAAGATTTCCAGTAGTGCAAAAATACCTAAGATAATGAAAGAGGAGTACAGAAACTCTAACAGCCCTACGTGAAAGCTAATCTAGAAGTCTCTGACCCTAACCCCAGCCTTAACTCTCATGATCATAAGTCTAACCCTAACCCCAACACTAACTATAAACATAATCCTAACCCAAATTACTATAACCCTAGACCTAACCCCTAACTCTAAACTGAAACACCTTAACCCTAATCCTAACTTTAACTCTAACCCTAACTTTAATGCTGACCACTAACCATAAATCATAACAGTAACGACTATAAACCTAACACTGATCCCTAAATCAATCTCTAACCTTAGTGACTATAACCCTAACCTAAACACTAACATCTAGCTGTAATCATAACCCTAAACCCTAATGCTAACCTTAACCCTAACCCTGATAACCCTAACACTAACTCTAATAATCCTAATCCTAATCCTCACCCCAACCCTAACCCTAATGTTAATGAATATAACTCTAAACCTAATCCTAACCCCTAACCCTAATAAGAACAATAAACTCTAACACAAACCCAAACCATAACCCTAAACCTAAAACAATAACCCCATGCATAAACCCTAATCCCAGCCCTAACACTAACTCTAATGGCTATAACCAAAGTCTAATGCTAACCCTAACTCCTAACACTAATCTTAATGACCCGAACCCTAACCCTAATAGCCATAACCCTAACCTAATAACTATAACCCTAAGCCTAACTCTAACCCCTAACCCTAAATAGTAAACATAACCCTAATGACCCTAACTCTAACCCTTAGCCTAAAACTAAAACTAACACTAAGCCCTAACCATAACCCACATTACCCTATCCCTAAATACTAACCCTAACCCTAAATCCTAACCCTAACCCTAATCCCTAAACCTATGCGAAAGCAAATCTAGATGTATCTAACCCTAACCCTAACAGGTATAAGACTGGATCAAACTTCTCACATTACAAATCATAATTTTCAGCTTTTTTCATAGCAATTCCATGAAACCATTTTGCTGGCCAGATTGTGTTGTGGTTCCTCCTTTTTGCTTGAATAAAAAAGACGAGCACGTGGTGTGGTCCTCTGCTTCAGAGGCGCTATAGCTTGGGGGAACAGAGAGCTGTGCCCTTCGTGCTCCCTGTACCCGTGTTAGTCCCCACTGTTGATGTGGCTGGCAGTCCCTGTGATGTTCTCTGTTAGGTCATTTTAGCTATTGGCTGCAAAGAGCTGCCTGCCTGCCTGCCTCATCCTTCCTTCCTGCTCCATGCTCTTCTTAGAACCAGGATCTATTTTTTTTTTTTTTTTTTGAAAGAAAGAATCTTGTTCCCTGCAAATGTAGGCAAAATTATATTCTGACGTATGGTTAGATTTCGCTGAGAAAATGAGTCTGATCTCTCCCTCCCCATCTTGCCCCCCCTCACACACACAAAAATAATATTATATGTACTTGTGTATATGTTCTGTCATTTTCTGTCATGTAACTGTCAGCTGCACCGCTATCCCACCCTTGAAAAATGGATTATTTAGTCTGATGTTTGCTTTAAAGTCTGTGCAGGGGTGTTGTGTTGCCGTACTACTGGTTCTGGCAGGCTTTCATCCAAGCACAGCACTCATCACTGTTTTTTCTGTTCCCTATTAATGGTCACAAGATGGTCCAGTCAAGAGATAGCACTCCTCTGGAAAATATTTATAAGGGAAAGGCCAAACAACATGCTAGACATTTGTTAACTGCAAAATTAGCAGGCTCCTAGTGCTCAAGGATCTATGACTTCTACTCCATTTTCTCGGATTCATTTTCTTACAACTAAACAGAAAATGCAATTGTGCAAAATATCGTGGTGTGCTTTGTTACAGAAAGTATAAAATATACCCTGATGTATAAAAGGAATGCACCTTCATCTTTCAACATAACAGTGAAGCAGGTCACCAGCAGGAACTACTGACACCATCAATCTTTTTCCTCTTTTTATATCTTAGAGAAACAAACCTAACACGTACTGCAAAGTTACAAATTTTACACCCAGTCTCTGTAGTTCTGTTTCCTGTCACTGCTGGCCTCATCATTTCTCTTCCACTCCCTCTACTCATTTATCACACCGACTTGTTGCATCATGTAATAATTTTGATTTTCAGCTCCAGAGGAGATAGCTGTCACTTGGTATATATTCAAAGGATAGAGCCTTGACATAATGAGAATGCCAGGTGAACAAATACTAGACAACAGCAAAAGACAGCACGAACAGCAAGCAGATCCAAATAGAAACATCCTGGCATTATTATTTTTTTTTTATAGGCAAGTAACATTTTTGTCTTGTTTGAAAAATTAATTTTCCTGGTGCAGGCAAAGGCAGGTCATACCTCAGATCTTGTGGGCTACAGAACAGTCAGAGCAGTAGGACTTAGTAATATTAATGTTGCTTTGGACTAACATTTAATTTGACAATGAAATTGTCCAACGGACCAATGGTGACTCCATCCCAAAAATAAATGCAAACTCCAGGCTGACTGGAACTTGGAAATCTTATGAAGACGCTAACGTTAACTGCTCCCCTGGAACACCTCAACGCTGTCTGCACATTCTGATGGTCTCACTTTACGTGTTCCTCCTGTCTGAGCAACAGCTATCTGAAGGTGACAGAGTCAGCAAAAGTGAAGAAAGTGCTGAAGTGAAGGCACACAGACACAGCCCAGCACTTGCCGTTATTGTGTTTCATGGTTGTAGACACCGCCATCTTCATAATACCACTAGAGGTTAAGTTTCTTTTGTCTGAAAGTATCTCTTACCCTTCGAGGTGGAGGAGAGCCTCATTTAGATTATATGTCACCCAGCTGAATTATTCCACTGCTTTCTCATATATGGGCCCCTTACCACAAAAAAGACATTGGGGTGCTGGAGCGGGTCCAGAGAAGGGCAATGAAGCTGGTGAGGGGTCTGGAGAACAAGTCTTATGAGGAGAGGCTGAGGGAGCTGGGGTTGTTCAGCCTGAAGAAAAGGAGGCTGAGGGGAGACTGTGGGGGTCGGTCTCTTCTCCCAAGTCACAGGCAATAGGACAAGAGGAAATGGCTTCAAGTTGCACCAGGGGAGGTTCAGATTGGATATTAGGAAAAATTTTTACATGGAAAGGGTTCTTAAGCATTGGAATGGGCTGCCCAGGGAAGTGGTTGAGGCACCATCCCTGGAGGTGTTTAAAAGACAAGTTGACATAGTGCTTAGTGACATGGTTTAGTGATGGTTTTTTTATCAGAGTTAGGTTGCTGGTTGGACCGGATGATCTTAAAGGTCCCTTCCAACCTAGACAAGTCTATGACTCTATGCTGGTAGCAATTGTTCATTTCACACACCTTTCACCCCATTATCATGAGAAGGACTAAACCAGGGGGGCACAGTGACAAGGAAACAACCTTCTTGTCTTTGAACATCTTGCACTTGTCTTTCAAAATCTCTTAATCCAGTCCACGTCATCATTGTCTGCAGTCTGTAACTCCCGTGTTACCATGCAAACAGCAGGATCATTGTGTTTTACAGGACAATTCCCCGGTGAGGAAATCTATTTGATCTTTGGCCTTTTTCTGTGTACAAGTTCAGGATGTTTATCATCACTTCACAAGGTACAGCGATGACTCTATTTCTTAAGCAAATATCACTGTCCATAAACATGGCTGGTGTTGCCAAGGGTTCTGCTAGCTGAATTGTTTAAATGAAAACAAGAAAATGAAAGTTAAAAACTGGCATGCTGTAAGCTCAGAGAACTTCATAGGAACTTCAGCTTTGATCTGAAAAAAGAAAATGGAAACAGCAACTCCTCTATTCGTTTATGAACAGACTAGTCATTTTGATCTTTGATACCAATACACAACTCACCAAAAGGGTGATTGGCATAGTTTTTCTTATGCTGCAACTAACTACCATTAGTTTCTTGCAGAGGAGCATCTGAAGGTCTCAAGCTGGCACCCGACTGCATGAAGTACTGTCCAGATATAAGCAAGGGTTGACCAAGCTGGCCTGGCGGTTGTGAATTGTTTTTTCAAAGCACCTTATCATTAAAACTCATTTACTCTCAAAGCCTATTTTTTACCAATTAACTTTTAGAAACCCAAGCAAATGAGAAAGCATTACTTCAATACATTCAAGTCTTTGCCATACAGATTTTGCCATATTGTTATCAAAGGAACAGAGAAAGTTTAATGTAGGGAATTTAGATGTCCTCCATACCAAAATAGGGACTTATATGAAAAGCTTATGAATAATAGCTTGCTGCATTAGTCAAGGACACAAAATTATTCCAAACAACAAAAATAGGAAAGCAATGATGCTGACAAACACAAAAAAAAAGAATATCCATTGGGACTCACAACCAAAATGTCCCAGTCCTTATCCAAGCAGGTGTCCTCTGGCACATGTTCAGTGCAGAAAATGGCCACAGGGCTGCTTGCCAAGCTCTGTCTGAGGGGAAAGAGCCAGGAGTAAAGGTAAATAAAGAAGTGGCATGTAGTAGGAAACACCTCAGCAGGTAGCACTGCAGAGAGTCCAGACACCATTGTTAGCTGGAAGACTGCCACCGCCTACAGAGGGTATCCAAGTGCTTGCCTCCGCCACACAAAGAAGGTGTGATTGCAGCGTGGATAGACGTGTCTGTGATAGCTTTAGTCTGGCAGTCGTACATATAACAGCATCAGGTAAGACATGCTAGCAAAGGCGTCAGCACCTTCCACAGGACCACGAAGCCCCACAGACCTTGATTTTTTGATCGCTGGGTTGTGGGGTAGTCTTCATCGCTCTTACTGCCCAGGCTAACTAGATTTGGTCTCGGACAGATGTCAGGCTTTCTGCATCCTGTGCAGCCAGGCCAGGGATTTATCCTGTCCCTAGACAGCACAAGACTAGAATAAGTTCCCATAGCCACATAAATCTTATTCTGGGTTTTAATTTTAATCTAGGAGAAAGAATCTAGAAAGAGCTGCTTACATTTAAACAGTAAGCTCCAAAAATCAGTGCCTGCCCTTGTATTTTGGGTAATACTGAGCAGACTGCCAGTCCCACTCAAAAGGCTTTATGAGATCTGAACATGTATGAGGACTATACAGGTCTTATTCTGATCCTACCGCTGTGATTACGCTGAATTTCTCAGGGTAACTGAGAGCAAAGTCAGGCATTGCACTCAAATCACGGTATTGTGCTGAGCAAAGCAAAGTCATTAGTTTTTCCCTTTCCACTTCCTTATTTCTAATTTTGAATAAGGAAGTTGTCCTGGAGCATATTCATTCCTATTTCTTAGTGTCATAGCGTATGTTCCTCTTTGATGGATGAGTAGTTTTCTCAGACTGATGATTTTCTGGTATCTCCCCAAAATGTTATTTCAGAGCTGTCCAAAAAAGCCACATCCAAACAAACTAGAACAATGTGGAACTTGCTTAATTTCAGGATGCTACAAGTTCAACATGCAGATCCTAACCATTTAAAGATTTTATGACTTCAAGTTTATTCAAATCTGGAACTCAAGTCAATGTGAAGGAATGCAGAAAAAGGGGGGAGGCCAGTCACATACAGACAACTCCCCTCCCCTATTTGCATGAATCGCCTTATGCTAAAATAATAGAGTTCTGTGTAGACCCAGCTGTTTCTTCTATTAAGTTGTCTAAAAAAATACGGCTTTATAACATGCAATTTTGGCTAGAATTGTGGCTCTAGTCCACCATAAAAGTTCATTACCTTATTTACTAACCCGTAAAAACAGGCCTTTCAGGTTATTCTTTTTCTCTCTGATCTACCTGAATCCAGCCTACAGGAAGGTTCCACCAGCCCATAGCATCCATAGGGGAGGAAAGTGCAGGGCTGGAGGCATGCCAGGGGCTGAGAGACAAGGAGCTGCCATTGCTTCTTCCCAGACCAAGAAGAGATACCAAACTGGTTTTGGATGTGCTCTGCTGATGCAGTTGAAACAGCCTGATCTGCTTGAAAAAGTCAGTATTTTCCCTCAGTTAGTCCCATCTTCTTTTTTCACCTCCTTTCAACTTTGCTAAGGCTGGGATGCTTGTTTCTGCGCCCCTCTGTGTGAACATCACCTGAACACCAACCCCCCCAGCTCCAGCAGCCCTCCCTGCCAGAACTCCAAAGCAGAGCACGGAGCAACGGGTATGACCTATACACAGTGTAGGCAAGAGAGGATTTAGACCCAAGGCAGTGAAGAAGTGCTCAAAAGACTCCAGAAACACTGCATGCATTTTGCAAGCCAGGTGAGAGAAGGCATGAAGGAACACGGTGATGGGCCAAGATAAGCCAGAGGTCAAGCGGGGCTGGCTAATCCTTGCTGAGGCAAGGTGCCACTGCTGGCTGTTTGCTGGTACTTTTACAGCACTTCCCCTCTACTTCTTTGTTCCGTCCTTTCTGCTTGCAGCAAGACATCAGAAAAATTTCCCCTAAATAACCACTGTATTATTTTATAGATTTAACCTTGTAACTCTTTCCTCTTATTTCCCTCTAAGTCACACGTTATCTCTTTCACCGCTAAATATTTCCTGTCTGTTCATTCATCGGCTTATTTTAGCTTCTTCCTTCCTCTTTGTTGGCTGCCTGCCCCCTATATGTCTGCCCGACATGTTTATACTCTTGCCCATTGTTGCCTGTTTTCTTGGCCAGTATATTGGTTTTCATTCTTTGCCATTGTGAAACTCTCAAAGAATAACCGACTTACTTCACATTCTCTTTGTGTGAATCATGACTCTCGCGGCCTCCACCACGGCAGCTGTCTTGACCTGTGGCAGCTCCTTGGAGACCAGTTCCATAGTGGGAATAGGCTCAGTCTGAGCAGTAGCCCTTGATACTTCACTTGCATTTAACAGGTAGCTTCAAGTCTCACTTAGGTTTTCTTTAAATTCTCTAATGTCCTTTCTCCCTTGAAAAAAAACAGAAACTAACGTTACCTCCTTTTATAAAATTCATAGTGGGTTCCCAAGGGGACAAAGCCAGCTTAAACTATAGGAAGCTTTATTCCTGCTACTTCCTAGCAACTCACTGAAAGGAAGCAACAATTCCCAGATACCCGCCTTGTGTCCTTTATAGACCCAAATAGAGAATGTGTGAGGTTTTTTTTTTTTTATCCACATGAAGTTCTGTGCAACAGCATACAACATTGTGATGCTAAGAGCCTCTTGCCTTGATTTATGTTGATCTAAGAGGCACAGGGATCATGTCCCGAACTAGAATTATTCAGAAAAAGGCATTTTCTTTTTCTATGTCTGTTCCACTGTGATCTTCTCTCCCAGCACTTAGCCCCTGCTGTTACTTAGGTACTCCCTTGTTGCTGTTTACATTAAGGATGCTAGAAAAAAAAAAAGCAGTGAGAGAGTGAGTGGGAGGTCTTATGACTCAGATTTGTTTGATTAGCAAAAAGCACCCACTGAGTTCCCGTGTGCACAACACAGGAATGGGTGGCATAATCCAGGATTAGATTTCTCTACTACTTTTTGCCTTAAATTATTTTTTTTAAATTAAGATTGTTGCTCTGAGTCAAAAGTTCATTAAAATATTGAAACTGGAAAGAAAAAATATGTCCAATATAGCTGAAACACAAAACACTAAGAGAGAAGTCCATCTTGCAGCCTTGCGTATATAACCCACGCTGTTAAAGACAAGGAATGCCATCCCAGATGACAGGGTGCTGTGCAACTGCAGGGGCCTCAGCTTTCAACACCATTAGAAAGTAATTCTGATTGTGGATGCAGACTTTGCTGGATTTTACTGTGCAGTAACAATAAAAAATGGCAACACGAAGTGCCACGTATTTTTACCTTAAAAAAAATCAGTCTGATTGGTTTTTATTAGTATTTTGTCTTATATCTGCTTTGTATTAAAGCTGCAGACTGGCTTTGTATTCATCTGAGTATAAAATAGTTATAAAAAGGGGAGGAAAACATCCTTCTTACTATACAGCACCCTCATGCAGGCTGTTATAATAAGTAACTGTAGGGGACCGTCATCCTTAGAATCTTAGATGCATATACAATCTCTGTCAATTTTTAAAAGTACCATTTCTCCATTTCTCCCTTTTTCCAGGTATACCCCCCAGAAAAAAAAAGATGTTATTTGATAGTTTCCAAGGCAGACTTTCCATACACAAAAAGATTTTTTGCCAAGGTATATACACACACACGTATATATTTGTATATATATATATACACACCCTGTGAAATAAGTGTGTAAGTACTGCCAGTTTTGGAGAACTTTCTGTTTCTTCCTCTTTCTGTGTCTCAGCATGGCTTCAGCATTTATTTGTCGCTTCTGTCCTAGTCACTGGATTTTAGTGGTGAAGTGACATACGTGTTTCAGTTTCTCACATTTACGCTGTTCTTCATGCAGATGACCAGAGCCATGTACTGCAGGATTAGTTAGTGAATCTAAAATTTCGGGTTCACTAACCACTTCATGGGACATCGTGAGAAGTCGAACACAAGGCTACATCTTTTATAAGTACCTGCCCATCTCAAAAAAATACATTCAGTGGGAATCTCAGCTATAAACCAGCTTGTCATACGGTATACATGCACTGGAAAGGTTGCATATTTAGCATTTGCAAACTGGAGAGAGAGTTCCTCCTTAAAAGAGATGTTATCACAACTCAGCAGCAGTATCTCCTTCCATGCAGATCAGTTTTCATTACGGGAGTGCTTTATATCACTCTGTAAGTGAATAGTTATTAATAGATAAAATGCCAGGAGAGAGACACCAGCAATTGGTCTTTACCCTAGACAGCTCCTTGGTTTTGCAAAATTAACAAAACACGTTATTGTGCGCTGCAATCGGCTTTTCTCTGGCCGATTTGTATCAGCTCTTGGGCTCTCACAGCAGCCCATACCTGCTGAATTCCCACGTTCTTGCAGGCAGTTGCTTATGGCAGTGCTAGGGCAGACCTCAGCTCCAGCTCATGGCAATTCTCCACCCCAACACCCCACCCACCAGTGTGGTTTCTTGCATTAGTCCCTGCATGCAGCTCAGCAATCTCCTAAGCGCACAGAGATGAAGGGTGAGCTCAACATCATGTTATTCAAACTGCTTTTAAACACATCGTGTTCCAACTATTGTGGGTTTCCCTAAGCATTACCTCTACTTTGATTATTGTGGCCTTCCCTGATTGCTTAGATAAAGGCTTCCTGAAGTTAATGGGGAACATTGCAACTCACAAAATGGGAACCCACCTCATTGACTCTGATATAGCTCTCAAAGGGAAGCTAATTCACTGTACTGATAGCACGGACTCCCCTGCTCAGGGGAAGCTCATAAGTCATCATCTTTCACCGCTAGCCCATAATGAAAGCCAGATTCGGTTACTGGACGATGGCTGGTCCAAGAGGCCTGCCAAAGAAGATACACAGCCTATCGATACTATTATCTGTACAAGTCTATTTCTATTACTCCAGTACTAGCCTAGGCCTATTCCTTCCACAACATTCAAGCTTATAACACCACTGATTTCTATTTTACTGTGACTTCCTGGCACAACCAGGTTATCTTCCCTTGTTATCCACCTCAGAGATGGAGATGCTATATTCAGATGCCCACTGCCTTCTCTTCAACGTTTCGTGCTGAGAAGTTCGACAACAACCCGGCTGACTTTCAGAATCACAGCCTTTAACGTATTCCATGCAGTTGCCCTCTGATGGGCAGAAACAGTGCAGAGAGAGTAATCAAACTGCCAGAGATTCCCCAGAGCAGGAAACCAACTTGAAGTCTTCTAGGTGTTGGGCTAGCACTCAAGTGTAAGGCCCATACACCTTCTAACCATATCAATATGCAGGTGGGTTAGTATATAAAGATGGTGATACCTCCAACCGAAAGCAATATTGGGCACCTTTCACAGGAAAATGCCACAGAAAACCTCTGAGGGACTGACAGTTTGATTCAGATTGATTATCAGTCCTCATGCTCTAAATACTCATGCGGTCCCCCTGACCATCTCTCTTGTACACTTCAGCCATGATGAGCAGAGCCATTCAGCGCAATGTTTACAACTTTCATTAAAAACAAATGTGTTCTGAGGAAGAAAACACCCCCCTTCAAAAATGCTACATATTTAATGTCTATGAAATGTGGGTAGGATAATAAAGAAACGGGAAAGGTGAGCAGCTATAACCCATTTCAAGCAAGATGCTGCGCTATACAGTCATACATAGAGTCACACATTCAGACTCCTACTCATACCGTTTCCTCCAGACATCTAATTTCAGTGTCACGCAGAACCACAGTTAGAAGGCCAGGTTTATTGTAAAGGGAAAAAGAAAGACATTTTCAGACGGCAACTCAGAGCATAGATTCATGCCTAAAAGGACACTTGGTCTACAGTCGAACTGCAGGCTTCATCTCAACTTGCATCTCTCTTGATTTTCACAATCTAGGTATAATTTGATAATTACAATCTGGCAATTTACAACTCGGGAGGATCAGTTCAACCCAGTCCTCAAAACAGGCAGTCAGGCAGAGAGCCGCCTTGAATCCAAGCTGTTTCTTGTACAAAATATGCAAGTCTCCCATGACTGAGAAAGTTAATTTATCCAGGTTTCTAAGTGTGACAAGGACAACTTAGTATTTGTCTTTTACAAATTCGTAACACAATCCTTGTCTGCTTGCAAAAACAATGAAGTAATAACAACCCAACACACTTAATGGTACCTTTGCAAAGGCTGAGCACAAGAGCTAAAACACATCTTCCAACGGCACCTATAGTGCTGAAAATATTATTTTGTAGGGTAACAAAATATATCCCTTTGCTCTGGAACTTTGTTCTCCCATGCTCATTTGGGAGAAAAAAAATCCTGAAATTGATGCTGAACGAATAGCTGTCACCAAAGGTTAAACACAGACCTCCTTTTCTCCAAAGGCAGTTAACCAACAACCCTACTAGGTAGCCACTATGAAGGATCACAGGATCCTCCTCAGGACCTTAGAGTGACAAATCCCTGTTGTCAGTGACTTCTATATCCAATGGTCTCACTGGCTGGCAATCACCTGGACAGTGAAAAACATAAAATGTTCTTCAAACACAGCAGCCCTTTTCCATCTGACCCCTGGTTTCAAACCACTGGCAGTTCTGACCACGTGGATCAACTCCTGCAACTGAAAACTATTCAGCCTTGAAAACTTAAAAATTACCAACCAGCTACAATTGCTTGAACTCACGGAGAGAAAAATTAGAATCAGAATTGGCCTAAGAGTCTTCACGTTATGGGAGCTTGAAAGTACTGCACCTAAACTGAGACAAATAAATGCGGGGGTTCTGCAAGCCAAGAGGAACTCTATTTTGTCTCTGCAAGCCAAGAAGGACTGTATCTTGTCATGGCTCTTCACAACAGCAGTGGTAAAAGTCACGTTGCATTCACGGCTTACTGTTGCTTTAAAAGAACCTCACTTGCTGCCTAGGTATTGTACAGGTGGAAATGGGCGTGATTCGGGAAAACAGATTGTCCATTCATTTTCTAAGTTATGTTTTCCTATCTGAACCGGACATTTCCACGGGCTGTTGCCACATCTTACTCAAAGCACCATTTCTGAAATACCTATGGCAGCACCGCTGAATAGTTACTTTCCTGCCAAGTGTCTTAGAAAACAAGTTGCACGGGGCAAGTATAGCTTAAGAGTGGAGGACGTGTCCTGCACAACCCCTCCCTGCTATTCTGGTAGCCAGGGATGTGAACTGGCTTCACAGCCGAGCAGCTTCTCTTCCTCAGACTCTGTGGCACTTATCACTGGGGTGCAATCAATGTTTGTTTACTTCCTCTGAGTAAACTAGGGCCGTGGAAAGGAGTCCCAAACCTCAAAAACCAAAATGAAGAATTCAAGGAAGTTTGAAAATTGTACCAGTCCGTTTACCAGAGATGAGAGAAAAGAGGAATTTTAACTTGGAGAGAAGGTGGGGTGGCTCTTCTATCACTGCTTCCAGCCTTGCCCTTGGCTTCTAGAGTGCTGTTCCCAGCTGCCAGCGTGGAGGAGAGCAGCCCCACTCCTTTGTGCACACTTACAATAGTAAGTGCCATGTCTTGGGATCCCTTAAATCCTCTGCATTCTTAAAAAAAAAGGTCTTTTCAATCTTTGACATTTTAAGTCAGAAATAAAAGTGGCCAAGCACATTATTAAGTTCGGCCCCAGTTTCAAGAAAGGGATGGGTGTGGGTGTGTCTGACCATGACTACTCTGAGGAGACAACTGTTTCTAGGAGAAGAGTGTCAACTTTTATTTTTGGGACAGCAGAGTTGGCAGATGCTCTTGGCTTCCACCATGCAATTCATGTGAAATGAAAAAAGGAAAAAAAAAAAAAAAAAAAGAAAAGAAAGAAAAAGAAATTTAACTGGCGCTGCCCAAGAAAACCAGACAGACACACACGAAAAAGGAATGATGTACCATATAAAGCATTAAATACACACACACGCACACAGAGGCAGGACTCAGCTTTATAGGATTTGAACCATATGCGCATATACACATACACACGCACTAACTCACACCCGTAAATCATTTAGCCAGACTATCTGTCTGGTGTGTGGAACAGAAACACACTTACGAAATCTATTTTCTTCTTTTAGCAGCAGGCTAATAATTGATAAAGAGCCAGACTGGGGGCTCTGAGTTTTATGTGACAGATATACAAGGCTGCAGTTCTCCTCCTGTGCGCTTTGCCCCTTCTCTCCCCTGCAGCAACTCCAGCCCGGGAGCGAGCAAAGCCCCTGGCCGGCTGGCAGGGACCGGGCTCCTCAGCAGCTGCCAAGTAGCCCTGCGAGGGCAGGGCCCATCGCCTGATTTAGCTAAAGCAACCAGAAAGAAGTAGCCAGAGGGGTGACTCAACATGGGGAAGGAGCCAGATGCGGCTGCCGGCCCAGCCTGTCGGGTAAGGACTGGACGCAGGGATGCGCTTGCAGCGTGGTCCTGAGCCTCCCCCAGCAGCACCCCAGCTGACGGCAGCGGCGTGGGGGTGGCAGCCGGTCTCGCCGTAATGAGAGAGTGGGTAAAGCACCAAAAGTAAAAATGCCCCTGTGGTCCTTTCGAAGGCACCCCCGCCGGCTCCGGTGATGCCTAGAGGTGGGGAAGCACGGGCAGTACCGGTGAAAATAACAGGCTACTCCGAGGGCCAGGGCTTTCCTCCCTCCTCTGCGTGTTGCCTGAATTACAGTGCCAGCCCCAGGCGCTGTATCAATGAGATATTGTCTGCAGTTTATTTTTCTAGGGTTTTTTTGCCTCCGTCTCTTTTCTGCGTGGTTGTTTCCCACCCTTCCCAAACAAATTCTAAGGCAAAGTTTAGCATGTCGCAGCAGTAACCCATTTCTGGGTGCAGCAGCACTGGGGTGACTCCTCCGGTCCCTTGGCTTTGGGCAGTGGCTGGCAAAGGGACAGATCAGGCAGAGGAGATCCAGGCTGGGTCCAGGACAGGCTGAGGAGGGATGCCACGCTGTGGGACTACCCCTCCCAGCCTGTGCACTGCCCCCAGAACAACTTCCATGGCTGCTCTGGTCTCTGTGAGCCTCTGTGCAGGGATGTGCTCACAGCAGAATGGTCTAATGATGTGAAGACAGGACGAAGAGCCAGCAGCTGCTGGGTATGGGCCCTGCATTTCCACTGGGATAGACCATCTCAAGCAAATCAGCTGGGTTTTAAGTGCCTCTCTTTACTCACCCATTAAAAGGGAGAGGAGGCAGCAACAAGTAGAAGGTAAAATGGTTTGTGCGAGGTGCTAACGTTTCCCACCAGCTGGGCTTAGTATAAAGAACAACTGGTTATCATAAGCCAGCCACACCAAGGATGCTGCTGGCTGCACAAGCCCTCAAGTGATCTTAATTCTGCTTGAAGGAAGAGCGCTGATGGGAGCATCCACTACCACCTTGGCCAGATCCACCTCAGAGGGCATGGCCACGAGCGAGGTGAGAGGGAGCACAGCTCACCTCTGGCTGGTCTTGGTGTGGGGGAACAACTCCCCTTCACTTGCCCTACTTGAAAACTTGTAGGCTAAACGAAATCTTCTTAACACATGACATGCCAGCCCCTAGAAAAGCCAGGAAGGGAAGGGTAGGTCCCCATGCCCAATGGCACATTGGTGGGCTGATCTTGTACACCATTCCCCACGAAGCAGCTTCATGACAGCTAACCTGTATCTGCTCTGGGCTCAGGGCAGCACTGTCAGGGTAGACAGTGTAAGCTCCATCTCACGGCTGACCCTGGTGGGAGCAGGAGGTTGGGCTTGAGACCTCCTGAGGTCTCTTCCGGTCTGAGTGATCCTGTGATCCCTCTGGGTGCCACTCCGTGGCCACCTAGGACTGGCTACTTCTCCCAGGCTTTTTGCATCCTGACTTCTGCTCCCCACTCTCCCTCTTTACATGGTACTGACTCCCCATTCTTTTAACATACAGTGAGATTGTGAAAAAAAAAAAAAAGTAAAGCAAAACCCAGACTTAAAATATAGTGAGATTATGAAAAAAAAAAAAAAAAAAAGAAAAGCGAAACACAACCCACTCTGAAATTATTTCCATATTGCTTGGCATAACTAAGGGGCAACCCTTTTTCAGGCAGTTCCCTTTTTTTGGCCACTTCATTCCTTCACATTAAAGGGCCACAACCGGCTCCTCAGACTCTCTGGAGAGGCATGACAGGGATAAGCCCCACTTTGGTGAATCTCGCAAAACAGAGAGCGGGTTTGCTCCAGTGCCTGGAGCCTGCCAAGTGAGCCTGCCAACAGGAGGTGTTGCTGGCACGGAAAGAGCATTTACCAGGCTTCCCGCTAACAGAAATACCTGGTCCTTGTAGTGATCTTCCTTCTGTTAGGCTGCAAGGAGTCCATGGCTCAGAGGAGGCTGCTTTGTTTGTGCTGAGCCCTGCGTGAACACAGCCGGAGAGAGAAGCCGCACCGCAGTTTCTGATTTTCACTAATTGCTTCTGCCTCGATTTTCTCCCCCGCATCATTCCTGTGTAAGAGGACCGGAGCTGCCTGAAGGATATGCCTCCTCTTTTCACTCTGTGACAACTGGAGCACAGTGTTCAACTTCAGGAATGCAGGCGTGCCATGCACACCCTGTTGAGTAAAGGGAAACAAGGTCTATGAGTGTCATCAGAAAACTGGCTTCTTCCCTTCCCTCTGAGGCACAAAACCCACCAGTGAAGCAAAAAGAAATGAAGCTTCACCTCTGGGATCTACAAGTTATTTCAGCTGTGCCGTTCTCAGAGAAACCACCAGGATTTAAGATTTAAAACACATGTAAGGTAACAATCACATCAGATGCTGCTTCCGTTACAATGGCGTGGCAGTGCTTGCTCAGACCCTGGCACCATTTGTATAGGTGTCACCGAGATCAAGTCTGAATTGTGCTTGCTCTGGGGGACTTTGCTTGCCAGGACAGCACCACACAACCAAACTCCCTGCTGGGTGACACATGCAGCTACCAACTCCGCTAGGCCCGTTCAGAAAGTGTTGTTTCATGTTATCTTAGCTTTTCAACCACATCGTAGAATCATAGAATGGTTTGGGTTGGAAGGGACCTTAAAGATCATCGAGTTCCAACCCCCCTGCCATGGGCAGGGACACCTCCCACCAGACCAGGTTGCTCAAAGCCCCATCCAGCCTGGCCTTGAACACCTCCAGGGATGGGGCAGCCACAGCTTCTCTGGGCAACCTGTTCCACTGCCTCACCACCCTCACAGTGAAGAATTTCTTCCTGATATCTAATCTAAATCTCCCCTCTTTCAGTTTAAAACCGTTACCCCTTGTCCTATCGCTCCACTCCCTGATAAAGAGTCCCTCCCCATCTCTGCTGTGGTCCCCTTCAGGTACTGGAAGGCTGCCTGTAAGGTCTCCCCGGAGCCTTCTCTTCTCCAGGCTGAAAGACCCCAAGTCTCTCAGCCTGCCTTTATAGGAGAGGTTTTCCATCCCTCTGATCATATTCATGGCCCTCCTCTGGACCTGTTCCAACAGGTCCATGTCCTTGCTGTGTTGAGGACTCCAGAGCTGGATGAAGTACTCCAGGTGGGGTCTCACCAGAGCAGAGTAGAGGGGTAGAATCGCCTCGTCACTGGTGAAAAGATGACTGTGAGGCATCCTTGCACCCAAGAGGGCTCTCCAGCATGCCAGACAACAGTTTTGTTTGTAGTCACAGCGTCTCTGCGCTTGTTTGGTATGAGAGGCCTATACCACGCCGGGGCTGTGAGAAGATGCCAGCTGTGTACAGCTACCACACACTGGGACTAGGGAGAAACAGCGTGCTTTGCACTTCGGTGTTGACATTTTAATATTAAATCATTGCAAATTACGATGATTGCTATTCTGCAGAGTACAGACCTTGGCATGTGCTTATAGCCAGAGAGGAACGGGTGGAGGAGCAAGGATATGACTTTAGCTGGTGTCCTCTGGGCTAGAGTTTTTCTGCTCGGTTCTTGACTGCCATCAGCAGAGACGCTGGATTCCCATAGCTGGTGCAACACATGCCACTTTCAGCTGACTTCAAATCAAGTAACCTTGTTTACATCTTCAGTTTGATCCAGGAATTCATGGGAGCTTTACCTTCTAACTCCAAGCTACATTTGGTTGAGTTTGGCCCTGCATGTGGGAAAACCCTTTAGAGAAGCACAGTAGTTCCCGTACAGACACAGCTGCTGTTTTTCCAAATGAAACACAGTATTTCATCTGTTTCAATGCTGTTTTAAGTCAAATCAATTTGGCCCATGACTCACTCTGTATTTCTTTTGCCAGATTTGATTTTTGTGTTTGGAGTTTGGGCTGGTAAGTAATAATGACAACAACGTGTCTGAAGCAAGAAGATGTTAACTCTATTTATACCAGCACAAGCAGAAGTATGAAAGGCTCTCGGTGCCAAATTTCAAGCAGGCTTTGGTATGCATGGAATACGTTCAGGAGACAAGAGTTTGGCAACACAGGAATAGTACCAAGGAGCTGGGAGGAAGGTCGGTTGGAAAGAAGATCCAGTTTCTTGCTGTGGTGGGGAGACTCGATGAAACAAGCCATCTCATATGGAGAGGACTAGACCTGGTCTAGGTGCCTGGACCACTGATGAAGGTGTGCTTAATGCAAACCCTGAGATGTTAGCACACTTTCTGTGACACATGGGCTAGACTGCAACTACTCACTCCAAAAATGAAATGGTTAAGGCAACTGCGGAGCTGCCGTGTACAGATCAGTGAAGTATGCAACATCTTACCAGCTGAAATATTTGAGGCCAAACATTAAGTTGTTACTCATTGGGAGCTCTGCCATTAAGCTCCCTCTCCCCTGATATTTATGATCAACACTTTAAAACATCTGCCTTGCCTTCTTGACTCAGAAGAATTCCAGTTAAAGGGAAACGCTTTTCTGTAGCAAAGTTTCTGTTACAAAAGAGGAGACTTCTAGTTCAGCTATCTCTGTCCTTTACTCTTCCCAAAGCAGTAAATGGCCTTTGGGAAGGAGGTGCCTCCCAGTGCCCCAGCTCACAGCTCCCTCCCCAGAGACATCCCTCCCTCCCTCCAGGCACACAAGCTGCAGCAGAGGTGACCATGCCAAGCGCTAACGAGCACTGGCCCCTCTCAGGCTTCCAGGCTACTGGAGACATGTGAGAGAGCACTGGCTCTACGTATATCACCCCCTCTGGCCCTTTATAACACTAGGATTAGGACGACTGGCCAGCCTGATCGGCTCTCCCTTAGACAAGCTAGGATGGAGGCATTTCCCGAATTGAGGTTTTGGTCACAGCTCCTGAGAAAGGGAAAGCAAATTGTTACGAAGATGAAATAGAGACACACGAGTGCAGAAGCACATTAAACATAAAGAGTGAATGTTTTTTTCTTTCTACAAACTCTTCCCAATTAAAAGAGGGAGAAAGCAGAAAGCACTTGAAAATAGGTCCTATGGTTGCAGAACCGCATTTCTGAAATAGAGAGCTCTCAAGTATCAAACTACACTGCAGAATGACTAATTGTGGGGTGACTAATCCCTGTCTCCCCTCCAAAACTATTACTTCACAGTGACCAAGAAAACATACCATAAAGATGTTGTTATTGCATCACTCACATTTACTTGCGTTGAGAAAGACTGAGCCTTTTACGGTACTTGTCTGCTTACCGAGAGGTACACTTCCTCCACGTAAGAAAAGAAAGGACCACATAGTCTTCATAGTTCATCCTGGACAGTTATGAAGGTGTTTGGTTAAATGCCTAGGGACTGGGGAGCTGGCTTTCAAGCAAAGCAAAAAAAAATTATTTGGGGGAGTGAGAGGGGGCAGGGAGATGGCAGAAGCAGATGGATATTCAGGTTGACAGAAAATGAAAACCTGCCTTCGTCTTGCTTTCATTAGTCTTCATTATATGACCACGACAGCTTTAATTGCTGCCCTGCATACATAAGTAATAAAAATGTAAAATGTTTAAATGAACTGTGGCTCCCAAAAGCCATTATAAAAGATTAATGATGAGTACTCTTTGCTAACTTAAACGTCTTCAAGAAACACATCCGAGCAGCCCTTGTGGTTAAGATGATATTAGAACAATATTTGCCGGACCACTTGTCTCAAAGCATTATGCACCAAGCTTTGATGGTTTTGATTATTCCGTCTTTAGCTAGTCTGAATTCTAGACATATTTGATGCCAATTTACTAATTCCTGACAAATTATCCCACTCCTGCAATCCAAAGAAAGAGTCTTCAGGTACTCATAGTTATATTCTGTCTTCAAGAATTGCTGATGCTTGCTTCAACGGCTTTTACTGCCAAAGTCGTTGACGTAGGGTTTATTAGTAGCAGTCTAGAAGTTATTGTGCTAATTAATACAATATCCAGCTGAAGGGGAAAATACAAAACCTTTTCTATTTAAATTGGAAGCAGTACCAAGACCCATCTTTGAACTGCCACTTTCTCTTGAGGGGCACAGATTTGACTCTGTCTGAATTCAGATGTGAGAGTGGAATTTTTATTTCTAAAGTGCACCAAAGCAAAGCCAAACTTTGGCACAGTTTTGGCCACCCATCTCTCATGGTACCAACTCTTGCCTTCTCAGTGCTACCACTCAGTCTTTTTTTCATGTTTTACCAACATATTTACCACTATTTGCCATATACCACCATTGTGTCTAGTTGGCACAATGGAGTGCCACCAAAGAACTGTAAGTTAACATCTGCCCATCAGCTCACGCATCCATGCTCTGCAGTCACAGCAGCACGGGTTTCAAAAGCAGTGTAGCCCTGATCCACTCTGCCCACAGGAGTAAGTTACACCTCTTGGCAAAGTTCAACTTTGGGACTTTTAGTGGCTTTTCACTGCGCTCAATCTCTGGATGGAACCAAGGGTCAGACCATGCTTAAACCTTGCACACATGGCCAACAGAGCAGGGGCAGGATAAGGAAGCTAAGGTGACTTTCTGTTCTTCTCTCTCTCTTGCCTATGGACAAAAGCCAAACTTCTTAAAGGGGCACTAACAACTTTTCTGTAGATAAGCACCTCCCTTACGAAGTCAGCCAGATTCTTTTGACAGCTACACATCTATGGGAATGAAGAGATCCCTACAGGCAATCCGAACTTTTTCTGTGTGGTGTACTCTGATGTTTGGCTTTCAATCCAATTTTCAGTTAATACTAACAGATTTGGGAAGACTTATAAAACTTGATACTCTGCAGCATAAACCACTTTCTTGCTATTTAGGATTGAACTAGGATTTCCACAAACGGCAGGAATTTGCTGGCTGCAGAGCTTCTGTATGCCATCCTTTCCAGTGTCCCTTGTGGAGGCCAAAAACTAGACTGGGGGACAACCAAATGATATATTTCTAGGTTCCTTTCTGCTTTAGCGCTCATCTTGCTATATTCCACTCAATGTTGACTTTCATAATACAGTCTCCTTTGCCAGGAATGGATTATATTGGCTACTTAAGATCTTCCAGGCCTTCACCAGTTCTCCCGCACAATGATGTCCAAATTTTCCAATTTCCCGTTCCACTCCCATCAGCTCTCTGGGCTCGTTTCTGTACACATGGTCCCATTTCTATTTCCTGACCACCGTTTGGAAGCTGCCTCCCTAGTAAGTCTGGCTCCTGGGCTCCCGTCTCTTCCTGCACAGTCTTCTGGGCTGGTACCATTCCAACCTGGAGACCAGAAACTTTTCCAAGACAACTATCCCCTTTTCAGTGCTGCCAAAAAAACCCCATCAACCAACAAACACACTCTCTGTTCAGCATCGCAGAATAGACTGATACAATTAGGACTGCAGGGTTAATGATATTAAGGGAGGGCAGGATAAGATTGCTGTTCCAGGGGGAAGAGCAAGGTGCTGGAGGAAAAAGAGAGTGGCTTAGTGCTGCTATTTCACAGCTGGCTGAGCAAGAGCTTGGCTCTGCTCTTCCCAGCCTAAGAAGTAGGGACAGGAGCCCCAAGGCACAAAGACTGGCTTGCCAGGTCTTTTAAATCAGTGACAGGAGGAGCTGGAGGAGCTCCTTCCCCTCTCTGCCTCCTTCTCCTGCTGGGGAAAGTCCTCGGGCTGGTGCTTGGTCTCCCTCAACTCTTCTCCTGCTGCTGCAGCTGCCCTGGAAGCCCCCAGACATTCCCAGCAGAGTCTGGACGGCTGCTTTGGTGACAACCTGGGCTCAATTTAATGAGAACGTTCACGTTCACTTGCTAAGCTGGCGGGCTGCCAGCATATTTTCTTGAGGCACATAAGAGAGAGAAGGGAAATGGTGATTTCTAACAGGGGTTTTTTTTTGGTTTTTTTTTTTTTTATCCAGCCAAACCTGACTGGAATTTCATGGATGAAAGAAAAGGCACTTCTCTAGCCCAGGGGCTTTGTCCCTGCCAAATTATAAGGGCCTGCTGCAAACAATGGAGGTGTTAGAGCTTCTAAAAAAATAAAAATGTTGAAAGAATCTTTTATAACGGAAAATATTAGGCAACCTAAATCTCGGGCCAGCTGGTAGCGGGCAGTATAATATAAGCTCTTTGGAGGAGAGCTGTGCAAATAATGGATTTTCAGAATTTCTCTTCTCCCATTCCCCCCCCTCCAAGTTCGAACTATTTTAGCTATTTTCTCCAGCTGAAATGATTTGCCAAATTCAGCCAGTTGCTAAATTCTCCTAAAATTTTTCTTTTCTCTGTCAACAGGTTTCTTGTAAAAACAAACCCATTCTCCCACCTCCGGCTTGGAATGACAGCGTTCACCAGTGACACAGTTAGGAAGAAATCTGCCTGTGGTCAGCTCTTTCTTTTTTCCCTCCGTTCTCGCCGGAGCTCACACGTTACGGTAACCGAGCTGGCCCGATGGCAGCGCCTGGCCGTGTGCGGGGAGGTTTTCCATTCGTCTCCACCTTCCCCGGATCAGCCCGAGAGCCTCCGCACAGCGTGGGGCTGGAGGTTCACGAGGTTGTGGTTTCCAGGCTGAGTCTTCACCGGGCCAGTTCATAATGGCGATGTTTCTGGTGACAACTGCAGACCAGATGCTGCACCTTGGTGCCGTGCCCCTGGAAGGGAGAGCTTTGAGGCAACACAGGAGGCGGGAGGCTCTGAGCGCTCGAAGTCATTGATCCCGCGGCACTTCTTGTATCTGTGCAGCTGTTAGCTGTGGTGTCCTGGCCAAATCCCACTCTGGCACATCACCAGCTCCTACTTAATATCACCTCTGTGCTTCTAATGGCAGGAGTTGTTCCTCACCTCCCTTCTTTAGCAGCAGATTTGTGCATCAGTGGCTGGGCGGATGCCAGCTGCATCCCTAGCATCCCAAGGAAGCCATCCTTGCACGTGCAGTCACTGACTTCCCGTGGGATAAGCAGCAGCCCCATGCAGAGGGCTGGAGGGGAGCTGCCCCACAGCGCCGGACAGAAATAACCGAGACCCCAGGTGAGGCTGCAGCCCGCCTGCCTGTGGCGGTTGAGCGCTATGAAAGTATTTAAACAAGCTGCCCGATCCCTAAAATGTGGTTGCAAAATCGTGAAATGCAGTTGTTTGGCAGTGGCAGACACTGCCTTGCTTTCAGAGGTTGCTTTATGACCGTTAGCCTAAGATAGGCCTTCCAAAACCTTCCCTGCTTCTTTCCTTGTCCTTTCCCCTTTCCTTTCCTTTCCTTTCCTTTTTCTCTTTCTTTTCTCTCTTGTTAGATTATTAAATCTATCCTCAGAGATGCTGAGCCAAATTTTCAAACAGAATATTCCAGTCTTCTGTTTATGGCTTTAAGCGAGCGGTGAAGGGGGGGGAGGCACGTGTTTTACAGAGCTCATTAAACTGCAGGACCAGACAGATAATGTCGGTACCCATGTTTGAAAGCAGAATACTGAAAATTTTGCCAAGAAAAAGCTATTAAAACAGATGAACCTCTGGTGGTGATTTAAAGCAAAGCAAAACTCCCAGGCATTTGTTCACATCTAGGGCAGCATCAACCGAGCTGGGCAAACTCCGGCTTGGGTTACGGCCCTGCAGCCGTGGGGGCTTCCATCAGGGCAGGCTTGGATCTGCCGCGCTTAATCGCAGCGGCAGAGCAAGGAGGACTCGAGACCACCGGGAGCGAAGGGGCTGCGTGCAGCTTCAGTGGCACCTGTAAAGTTCAGCCACACGGGAGCAAAGGAGGGTTAGCCCGAAACCTCACAGGCAGCAATTTGGCAGTAAACACTAGTTTTGGCACTAGTTTTTCCATTGTCCTCACTACATGGCCCCTTGAAACATTGCCCCCCTTTTCCTTTAAATCTGGGAACCAGGGTGTGTGCCCTGTCCGAAGCTCTGGAGAGAAAACTCCTCCTAAAGCTTCCTTTTGCCATTTGAAATCATGATGGAAACTATACAGAGGAAGGATCGTGCTGTAGCTATGGGCCTTCTAAAATAATTGCTTCATGCATAAATATTGATAGTGAGCACTGACTTCTATTTTTACACAGCATAACTGAAAAAATATACATATAAAACTTAACAAAGAATATCTTCCTAAAATAAGGAACAAAACCAACCAAGTATAAACAGCAATGACAAAGAAAAAAAAAAAAACCAAAACCACAACAAAATAAAGCAAGAATTATTGTGGGGCATGTTCCTTTCTGGTTTTTAATCTTTTACCATTATTCTATCTGTGAGTAAAGCCTCGTCAAGGATTACTTTGGGAATTTTTGAGATTGTGTAAATATGTACCGTTGCTAGGTTGTGAAGCATCCCAGCCACACACGTTAGCAGGGTAGGAATAAAGCTGGTGAAGGCCAGGGGATCAGACTGAGCAGAGGCTGGCTATCCATCACAGTGATCTTGATGGCTGGAGAAGGCAGCAGCCCATAATGGCCAGATTCCTCCTGGTAGGAGATGCACCCACTCCCCCACCCAAGGAGGTGCACCCGTTTGTGTGCAGGACACCTGGTTTGGGTAGTATCTGGTCTAAGAACCTGCAATACTGTAAGAGTAGAGACAGCAGCTTTTATACTAACTCCCTTTGCTCAGATCTTTCCAAATGTGTTCATCGCCCCTGCACCAAGATGTCCTCTTCACCCTGTTCAGTCCCCTCCAAGTTGCAGTCTAGGACATTACAGTGATAGAAGGACAGGATTTGGCCTCACCATTTTGGTCCGTTTGGGCAGCAGTGAGCCTTCCTGAGCCCAGTGAGCTTCACTGGCTGAAGAAAGTCTCCAACATCCTGGTGAAAGTCTGTACAGTAAAGTCTTCCTGACTCAGGGTCTGCTGAGTGACCCACCAGTCACTCAGCTGTTGCTGACCTGGCAACGGGTGTTAAAGCCTTCCACCAGCTGCCTGTGATTTCTCCACTCGCACACATCCCTCAGTGCTCTGCACCATCCGAAACGAGACCCCTTGGAGAGCCGGTGCGCAGACAGCCTGTTTCCCTCTCAGGGTTTGTCTCTCCAGTATTCAAACCAGCAGAAGCCAGAAGCAGGAAACTATGGGGTTGCCACCGCTGTGCTCCCCATGGCCTGCAGATAAGTTGCCGACCTTCTGGAGGAAGAGGGACAGATTGGGAGGCCAGCTGGAGCCAGCGTGAGCTCAGACCCATGGGTTCAGCCAGGTGTCCCAGATCAGGATGAGTGGCTGATGGGCCTTGCAATGCCAACAATCATCATCTACCGGCCCAAGTACGTGGCCAGATGGAGACTGGAAATCAGCTGGGATGGGAGTGATGCAACTTCACCTTCTCTAAAGGGCCAGGATGGGGCTGGGGCACATGAGCCTTTTTCCTTCTGCAAGGCAGCCAAAGTGCAGTGATTGTGTAGCACAGCGACTGCACTAACCCCTTTTCTGACTGCGATAAGCTGGTTGTCCTCTATTCCCTTTACTCCCTCACTGTTTCTTGCCCAACATAACTTTGGTCATAAAGCTCTGGAGAAGCAGGATTTTGAGCCCAATTCTGGTCTCACTTATTCTGGCATAATTCAGGAGTAACTACAATTATACTTGTAGAAGATCAAAATCAGTCCAGTTCCTTTTAACTGGGCAAAATTTGTGGTCTGCAGAAAAAAAGAAAATAATCAAAGATGTGAACAATAGAGCCAGCTGAAGAAGGAGATTTTTTTTTTTCTCTCCTTCAAAGTCCAATATTTTTTTGGCTAGCTCTTTAACTAATTGAAAAAATAGTTTTGTGGGGGGAAAAAAATCCCACAGTACCTAAACATTTGGCATCATGATGCAAAATTTTATAGAAGAAAACAAAAATTGGAAAATTCCCATCAGCTGAAAATAGTACTGATACTGTCTCCAGTGGCATCTTGTATTATAGGACAGAATATGGCAGTGCTGGGATGTGTGGCTTCACTTATTAAAGAGCGCTGACTGAACTCCATCGAGTAATGTCAAGTGAATACTCAGAAAACAGAGCTGAAAAACACCGCTCTTTTCCCATCCTGATGAGGAAGGTCAGTGCTGAGGAAGGGCACTCAGCGGGCAAGATTTCTGTACACAGGCCTGGACCTCTTAACGCCACCACGCTCAGTAGGCTACAAAGCAACCGGGGGCTCAAGAGTCCCTCCAAGGGTCAGTGTCACGCTGTGGCTGCCATCCCTGCAGGTCTGGTTTCAGTGCCCATGGCATTTAGGACCCCCTGAAGTTTTTGCCCAGAGAAGTTGTGGATGCCCCATCCGTGGAGGTGTTCAAGGCCAGGCTGGATGGGGCTTTGAGCAACCTGGTCTGGTGGGAAGTGTCCCTGCCCAGGGCAGGGGGGTTGGAACTTGATGATCTTTAAGGTCCCTTCCAACCCCAACCATTCTATGATTCTATGATTCTATGAAGTACGAACCCTCCTCTGGTCTCCGTGGTTGCCCAGGGGTGGCCGGACCCTCAGCAGCACGTGGTGTGCTGACAGCACGGCCGGTGCACTTAGGGAAGCTGTTGACGTGGTGCCTTGCCAAAGTCTGTCTGCATGCCAAGCTCCAGGCATTCGCCATGGGAGAAGACTGGAGGAGAGAGGAGCCCCAGGCTCTGACTGGGTTTATCTTCCAGCTGGGTATTGGTCCAGATTAACTGCATATGTGACCACAGAGGCTTAAACTCGTTCCTCGTCATGGTTATGAAGCATGGCTGTGAAGCACGAAAAAAAATCCTAGAAACAAAGATCTTTACAGACTTCCCATGGTGCAGTCCAGTGCTGCGTCCCTCGGCTCATTGGGTTTAGGAAATGAGAGGCTTTATGTGCAGTCAGCCCTTCCGAGCATTTAAAGAAAGGTCCAAAGAGACTAAAACGTTGATTTCTTGGAGCAAAAAATCCCAAGGGGTTTTGACCAAGTACCGTGCCAGCTGCTGGAACGCTCAGCAGTGTGTCCGTGGGAGCCAGCGGCAGGAGAGGTCCCCTGCAACGGGAGGCAAGCACTGGTACCCTCCTGCCCTTCTGAGTAGTGCCCTCAAACTGGGGATGCCCGACCCAGGTAGCCACAAGAGTCAGGATAAAGCACTAGCGTGTGAAACCACAAACCCCAGGGCCAGGCTGCCTTTCGACCGGAGCGGTTCAGACACATTGAGATGATAAAGATTTGCCTAGAAAGAAAAAGCCTTTCTGTGTTCTGAATCAGCCAGCAGAGCCGGCGGGAGCGATACCCTGCACGGCGGTGCCCTAATCTGCACGGGGACGGCAGTGCTGTTATCCTACACTTCACAGCCCTGGCTGCGGGGAAAGGAGATGTCGGGGTTTTAGGTCAACTGCTGGACCAGTGATAAGTGATGTGCCGTCACCGCGCTTGACCGCTGCCTTAGAGCTCAGATAGCATGCTTGAGTCGCCAGAAATGGGCACACTCGGGCCACAAAAATGTTTTAAGGGACGCATGGTGTTATACAAGAAGCTATTTAAGCCATTTAGTCAGTCATACACTCAGTTTAGCTCGTTAGGCCTATAAAGCTCATACGGGCCATGCACACGTGATGCACAAATATAACAGCCATTTTCCGTTATTATTTTCAGCAACAAGTTTTACTTCTCTACTTATCTTCTGGTACACCCACGTATTTTAGAAGGGGTTGGGTAGACCAAAATTTTTTTTACTGGAGCTTTTATTATGCTCTTTTATTAGGTAGTGACCTGCTTCACTGGTACATCCTGCCACCACAATGGGTCCTGGCCCTCCTGGTTGCTGGCAGCAGTTAACCCGTTAGAGGCAGCATCCCTCCCTGCCAGCTGGGGGGAATACTGGAGGTACCCTGCGCCTATGAGCATCACCAGAGATCTCCAGTGCCTACAGCCAAGCAAGACAATGGTTGCTATCGAGTGATCCCTTGGATGCTCATCTGCAGTGAAGGTGGCCCTGGGTACGGGCTGGGCTCATCACTGCTGTGGTTCAGCCGGCAGGTAGTGCTGGGAGGAGAGCAGCCCCCAGCTCTCGTCCCATCCCTCCGGTGCCCAGTTAAAAACCCTGAAACTACCGGCTTTCTAAACTGTGAGCGAGAGCCTTCTGATCCTGTTGGCCACTCTTGAAATCTGCTTTCTAAAGCATCAATGGCAACCTGCCCTGCAGGGAAAAACCGGACCAGAAGCTCCCACGCCAGCTGCATCTTCACGCCGATGCTCAGGCTGCCGTTTGCATGGCTGAGGTCAGGGGGAGGCACCTGAGCGGCTGCACCAGAGCATCCCGAAGACACCCGGTGCCTCCTGCTCCCAGGGGCACTTCCCTGCTGCAAGGGCGGTTTTGCTCCCGAAGACCAGGAGGGACAGGGAAACGGTGCTGGGGTTCCCCGCAACGACTCCTCTGCCCAGACCACACGGTTCAGTTGGAAAGTTAAAGAGAAAAGAAGATGAGTTTTCATACACCCACCTGCGCAGACTCATCCCGGGAGTCAGGCAGAGTTCGCTCCCTCCCACACACCCCTGCTGCTGTGCAGCCTTGACCCTGGAGCCCCTTCACCCCTGTCCCCTCCTCGTGCTGCTGGATGGAGAAACCACTACAAAACTACTTAAATTGCTCTGACCAGCAGATGCCAGAAGGAGGGTGATGGGCGGTCTCCCTGGGGCATGTCCCAGGGTCACACTGGCACAGAGTTTGTTTCCACAGGTGTGCTGAAGTGTGGCTGTTCTCAGCCCTCGCCAGGCCAGGCCCACACTCGCCTCCAGCTGGGGCAGCACGGCCAGGGCCCCATGGGCTGTGCTGCGGTGGGTCTCCTCTCCCTGCCCGGCCCACGACGTCGCCGGGAGGGAAAGGCCCATGGCTCCTGCTGCCTTGCCAGCAACCAGGTTAATGCCATGTGGTGCTTTTCCTCCTCCCTCCGCCTCTCCCGCTCTTCACCCCCCCAACACACTTTTTTTTTTTTTGGCAACTCCATTACCACCACTAAGTTTTGGGGTTGCCAAGGGTTTGCCACAGGGCATGGCAGGGGATGGAGGGCAGGGCGGTTGCTGTGGGTCAGAGCAAGAGACTCAGCGCCTCTTGCCCACCCGGCAGCAGGAGCCGGGAACGCTCGGCTGGTGAAGTCCTTCACCAAGTCCCTCGAGTTAAAGCCCTTGTATCACCAGCGACGAACCCCATCCCCTCTGCGTGTGCAGCCGGGGTCTCAGCCTCTTGCTGGGGGGTACTTGGCAAGGAGTTGCCACTGGACAGGAGTCATCCCGGTGAGCCCCCGGGGCAGACGGGGTTAAAAACCAGCGGAGTGGCTGCCTGTGCACGGGGTAGGTGGAAAGCAGAGGAGTAACTCATTCAATATGCCGAAAGGTGCATGCTCAATTTAGAGTCATCATCCAACTAGGGCCAAGCTGGTTTACAGGATAAAATATACAAGAAGCTTACGTTAAAAAAAAAAAAAAAAAAAAAAAAAGAAAGAGATTGCCAGGGGGGTGAGAGCAGTGGGCTGGATCAGCTTGGCCCAGGCAGGAGCACTGGAAGGGGGCCAGGGAGGCAGGAAAGATCCATGAGGAGTCTCCTGCAAAGAAACCATTCAAGAAATCCGGCAGCGGGAGAACGCATGTGACGCCTGTGCGGCTCTGCTTGGGTGGAGGGGGAGCCATGGTCTGGGAAAGCAGCCCAGCCCAGAGATGTGGAGGGGGGCGAGGGGGAAAGAAGGTGCAGTCTAGATCAACCTGACCCAAAATAATATGTGGTTTGTATTTTCTAAGCAGAAAATTTAAAAAAAAAAAAAAAAAAAAAAAAAAGGTAAGTAAAGCAAAAGATTTCACGTTGGAGGAAATGTCATTTTTCCTATTAAAAAACCAAAACAAACCAGACCAGAAAAACCCCAAACTTTGCAGTTAAGAAATTCCTGCCAAGCACTGAAATATTTTCTGGTGACGCCCAGAGGTCTCTGCTCTCCCCGAGTACCATGAAACCGGTGTCACCGGAATGTCCCCCGGGTGGACGAGAACACCACCGCATTGAATTTCAAGACCCTCCACCGTGGGTGTTCTTGGAGATTTTGCACCCCAGGACCTGGTTTGGAAATGTCACCAGTGCAAGGCCTAAAAATGCATCTGAAAACTCAGAATCTGTTCTCCTGGGACCTCCTGATGTGGCAGACAAGCAACCAACAACCTCTCAGCCAGTGAGTCCCTGCACCCCTGTACTGAAAAGGAGGGGGGGGGAAGGGATAGTCCTGAAGATGGCAGAAACCCCCGTGGGGAAGCCAAGAAGAGTGATGCCAGCGGAGGCAAACCCACACTCCATTTGGGCACCAAGGGCTTGCTTCCAAACACCTTCAGCATCACGGGCGTGTGGTGGCCCCAGCAGCAGGTGTAGGGCACCCTGCAGCCGGGCAGGGAGAGGGAGATGCCTAAAACAGCCGTGTGAGGTGCACGACTGCCCAGCAGGGCAGCTACGGACCCATGAAGTCGAAGTCATAGAATCATAGAATCATAGAATTATTCAGGTTGGAAGAGACCCTTGGGATCATCGAGTCCAACCATCTACCCTAGCCTACAAAGTTTTTCCCTACACCATATCCCCCAACACCACATCTAAGTGACTCTTAAACTCATCCAAGGATGGTGACTCAACCGCCTCCCTGGGCAGCCCATTCCAGTGTCTGATCACTCTTTCTGTGAAGAACTTCTTCCTAATGTCCAGTCTAAACCTACCCTGTTGCAACTTGAAGCCATTCCCTCTTATTCTATCGCTATTTGCTCGTGAGAAGAGACCAGCACCAACCTCTCTACAATGTCCTTTCAAGCAGTTATAGAGAGTGATGAGGTCTCCCCTCAGTCTCCTCTTCCTCAAACTAAACAGTCCCAGCTCCCTCAATCGTTCTTCATACGATTTATGCTCCAGGCCCTTCACCAGCTTCGTTGCCCTCCTCTGTACCCGCTCCAGCACCTCGATATCTCTCTTGTATTGAGGTGCCCAAAACCGGACACAATACTCGAGGTGTGGCCTCACCAGTGCTGAGTACAGGGGCACAATCACCTCCCTACTTCTGCTGGTCACGCTATTTCTAATACAAGCCAGGATGCCATCGGCTTTCTTGGCCACCTGGGCACACTGCCGGCTCATATTCAGCCGCTTGTCAGTTAGAACCCCGAGTCAGTGAACTGGCCACCAGGCTGAGCACAAGCCCTGGGGCAGGACGGCTCTGCCACCGGTGCCCACTGTCAGTGCTTGCTCTGTGTTATTTTTGACCCAAAAGCCCTCCGTCAGCAGCGCTGGGAACAGGCTGGGCTGGGTGCAGGAGCTGCGGGTGCGAAACTAATTCAGAAGAGGTGCTGGAAACTGATGCTGACGGCGTTTTTGGAAACTCTTTCCCCGAGCTGAAAAAAAAAAAAAAAAAAAAAGGGATTTCCTTAAAATGACTGAAAATGAATTTGCCACATCTGCAAAGAGTGGCTTGTGGGCTGCTTGTCCCTGAAAGTAGCTAAGGAAGTGCCACAGTCAGCAACTTTTCAGTTTAAATGACAAAAGCTAACGCGCCCACGGGCGACAGCAAGTGCCAGGTATACCACCAGTTGCCTTAAATCCTAAAAACGCAACCACTCGAATTGTTAAAGCTCCACGAGTTTGCACAGTCCAAAAATACAGTCTCTTTGGCCAAAAAAAACCTGGTTTTGGAATCAAGAACGGCTCGTAATTAAAGCCAACAGTATGAGAATCTGTAACTGATCTGCTCCGAACAAATTATTTGGCTACCTGAAAAGAAGAGAATCAAAAACCTTTGTATTTTTTTGGAAAAGAGGCTCAAAGAAGAAAAACATTAACTCACTGAGAAAGAGGAAACAACACAGGCAAATTAAAACAGGCAAACGCTTGACCCCTGTATTGGGCAAGAGTGTGCAATGGTGGAGAAGATGGGACTCGCTTTAGTTTGATGAACAGCCCGATCACTGCTTATGACATAAAATTAGACCATTTTGTTTAAAAAAGAGCTACAGAAACCGAGAAGATCTTATGCCATTGACCTTAACACTCCTCTGTAATATACTTGATGAGAGGGATTTTGTTTTATTTTTACTGAGAGAAATTCAATGGATTTACAGTGATGAATGCAATAAAATTACACACATGGTGAAGGAAAGCTTAGCTTCAAGGCAGTAGAGCTTTGTCCAAAAAACTTAGCTCCTTGAAATTTGCCATTTTCAGCTGGAAAGGAAAAAATCTCAAAGGCATGACTCCAGCGAGGCTATTGAGTCAAACAGGACCAGATGGATGTGTGGGATTCACCTTCTGCTTTGGTTATGAATGAAAGTAGTCAGCTGGGAGTTTGCTAAAGGCTATTTTCACCTAAAGAAGATGTGGTTAATGTAGCCATGCTCGGGTCTGCTGTGCTTTGAGGAGGGGATGTGTGGAAAGGAGAGGGAAAGGAAGCTCGCAGGAAGCCAGCTAGCGCAATGACCGAAGTATGTCACTTGGGTGAATTCATAGAACCATAGGATGGTTAGAGTTGGAAGGGACCTTGAAGATCATCGAGTTCCAACCCCCCTTGCCATGGGCAGGGACACCTCCCACCAGACCAGGTTGCTCAAAGCCCCATCCAGCCTGGCCTTGAACACTTCCAGGGATGGGGCAGCCACTACTTCAATCCAATTCAGTTTGCGACCAGACATTTTGCTTTGGTACAAAATGATGCCACGGTCCCTGGGAGACACAAGGAATTTTTGACTGAGTGTTCAGTATTTTCCTTTTTCCAGGAACCTCACCAACAATATGGCTCATGCTGTCCACATGAGGAGTTAGGATCACCATTTCCAGCCTCCAGACAGAGAAGCAGAGAATGAGCATTTTGACTGACACCTAAAGAGCTGGGCCACACTGGGGTTTTACTGGGCTTTGAGCACCCACCTCTCCTTAAATTGGGAGGGATTTGGTAGCAGCCCCAGGTGTGACGCGGTGAGCAGGTTGTATCACCCCGTACTCACAGGAAGACAAACCCAAGGCAGAAAAAGGTCTTAATTCAACAAAGGCGTAAATGCTTATTTGTGTCTCCTTCTTCAGGAGGAACTTTTGAGACGTGTTTTAAATGCTTACCTAAATGGGGACTGCTGTGGCAGGCGTGCTGCTGTGCTTATCTACTTCGTAACTTGCCTTTGGTCTAGAAAAATTGAAGCAGCTCAGGTTTTCCCAGGGTTTCTGTATGATTTGGCCCATCAGGTGTCACACGTTGGTAGATACACATGGTAGATACACATGCACCACCTGATGAGGTGACCAGAAACCCAGGGCCGTGTTCAGCCCAGCTCTGACTAAGCTGACACCCTTTGGAGACATCCTTCAGGGCAGAAGGTGTGTGTGTGGGAGGATTCAGGGAGAATCACAGGGAGATCACACAGATCGGATCCATCAGACAGATGCAGCTGCTGGCAGGAGCCTCCAGCCTAACAAAAATGTGTCTCCTGTACCTGCCGCACCGAAGACCACAGATCCAACGCCTACCCTCCGCAACCCACGCGTTTCAGAAACAGTCCCAGGGAGAGCAGAAGGAACTGTCGTCCAAGCAATACATACAGATGCAAGTACATCGTTGCATGATTAATCAAAGTGGTGAAGTTTCACCCCTTAAAATTTATCCAGAGGGGCTCTTTTTAATAGTCAGAATCATCCCCGGCAGAAGTCTTTTTGAACATGCCTATAAAGGCCCACGCTCTAAGTTCAGAGCGTTGCGGCTTTTTGGTTTTTGCTTTGTTTTCAAAAAGGCTTGATGAAAAGCATTTTCATAAACTGACAGCAACAACCATAGCGCACGTACAAAAACAAGATAGCAGTCTCATACGGGAAATATTTCTGCTTTCGTTTTTATTTTATGAATACATATACAAGAGATGCATAATCTTCCATTATCCAGGCTTAAAAGTAACAGGTTGTTGTTTAGTTTTGTTTTGTTCTGTTTTGTTTTTCCAAAATAGCTTAAAGAGGAAAATAAAAATAAGGATGAAGGAGGTGCAACGTATTCAAACCATACAGCTGAAAAACCTTGCTAAAATTACTGCTGAAATGTGGAGGGTGTGTCTGTGTGTATCGTCCTGTATCATAAAAGCCTCACCCAAGGTATTTATGTAAATGAATTAAAAAACCGCTTTGGCATAACCAGAGATTCCTCCATGCACACTTTGTTGACATTTCTGAAATAGTGAGAGAATAAAATCTGAGAATTATATTATATATCATTTTCTCTCCTTGGCAGCAATGTCTTTAAATGCGGGGGGGGGGGGGGGAGGGGGGGAGGATGAAGAAGAGTCTGTTGACAAGAGACTTCACTGCCATACTAAGGGGGTTATATTAGCAGGACGCAGCAAGATGCAAACAGCTTCAAATAGAAGACATGGAGATATATATTTTTATATATGTATGTAATGAAAAAATGCTTATTTTATATGAGAGAGGAAGATTTGTCACGATAACATAAAATGAACCACTCTAAGACTAGCTTCCAGCAAAACATTTTGCTTTATTGGATCTATTTTCTAGCTACAAGTCAAGCTGACATCTGTCAGGCTTTTTAACTTTTCATATGGCAGTCTATAAGAAATGTTTCATGCAACGTCTACAATGCTAAATACAGGGTAAATAACTGGGATTAAACAGGTGAGGAATAACAGACTATTATAAAGGACCAATAACACCATATTATGTACATATAGCCATATTATATTCTCATGTCTTCACAGTAATGTGCAAATGTGACAAATATGGCTTTCTTTTTTTTTTTTTCCTAAAGAAAGTAAGACATACAGAATAATGTTTTAAAATGCTTAGGAGGATTTCACCTTTTCGTGAAACCTGTTCAATCTTCATTGCATTAGGGTTAAGGAGCCACCCCAGCACGGAGGTGTAGTTCAGGTGTATTTCCAGAAGGGGGCACAGATTCCTAAGGCACAATATTAATGTTAAACATTTTTAATTTAAGTCATGCTATTTTATTTTGTTATTATTTTTTTTTTTTTTGGTTATATGAAATAATATGTTGTTGCTAGTTATATAATAAGCAGTTGATTGTAAAAAATACAATGTTAAAGGCTACACTACATGCCTACCTGTAGCTCCAGAAACATTAGCTAATCTGAAAACACACTATACAGCGCTGCATATTAAACCTTTGTGGTTTTTTGGTAATATTCTTTTTCATACATGTAGCAGAGAGTTATAAGGCTTCTGCGGAATAATAACATTATAACTGAACAAATATTTTACACTCTTCCATAATGGTATTTACAGTTACTATAACTCATATTTTGCCATTTGGTAAATAACATGTATCTTGTATGCATCCTTCTTGCCTATCTAAAGTGCTTGCTTAACTGCATGAGGAAAGAAAATGCATACCTGCTTTAGGTGCGACCAACCCTCAAAAGAAGTAGCTGAAATATTTGATGTGGATCTGAAATGCATTCTCAGAAATTGAAATTATTGCTAAATTCAGTGCCCTCACCAGGCAATCATCTATATTATTTGTCATATATAAATATATGCATATATACTAGTATGTATGTACATGCATACACATTCATCTATCATGTAAAAGATAGATTTCAATTTTTTGTCCATCAACCTTTTTTATTTTGTGCTATTCAACTCACTTGTGCTATGACTGAAGCCAGATTAAAATCAAAACCTTAACATGCTACTACTAACAACCCTATGATTCATTAGCACATAATAAAGACAATATGCAAAAGAAAGCTGAGATGATGACAAATCAGGAGGCTTTTGAAATGCACTGAGCATAAGGCAATAGGCTGTACATTACAGCAGAGGGAAAGCTGAAGAAATTCTGGAATTCATAACTGCATCTTACTGGAGCAGGGATCACTCTCCCTACTTTGCTGCAGAGTCCTATGCTTTTTTCCAATATCGCTCTCCAGAATGCAAGCTGCTGCACCTACCAACACTTTTAATGGTAGCAAATTCAAAGCTTATTAAAAATGCCCTGATGCCACAACCTGGTAAAATAAGGCACTTCCAGGGCTGTATTCCAGCGGTGCCATGCCAAAAAGATCAGCACTGGGAAGAAGCACTCAGATTTTGCCGAGTTTCCTAGTTTTGTCCCGTGAAATGCGCCGTCTCGGAGCGTACTCCCTCCTCTTCCTTTTGAGATGATTTTCCTTAAAGAAGCTGTTTCATCAGTTGAAGTTGAGGAGCTACTTCTTTGTAAGCAAGAGGTAAATCTTCAGTTCCTGACATTCAGTAAGGTGGAAGATCAGAGTGGTACCAGGCAACGTCTTCTTCGGTTTAGTCGGTATCTCTCTACTTGAGCTGACGCGCCAGCTTAAGTTCAAAAGTGTGTGTGGATTTCATACTAGGCCCGTATTGAAAGCTACGAATGCACATTGGTACTGGAAAGGTCATTCCTTATAATTTCATTTACTGCAAAGAGAGAAGACAAGAGAAAAGGAATAGATTAGCATCCCGCTGCGGCGGGCAGGTCTCTTCAGTACACAGCCCCCCAGACTTGCGTCCGCTCCTTGACAGCTTCCGTGACGGCTCTGGCCAGTAAGCGAAACACCACGAGACAGCTCGTACAGGCTGACCACAGTGCAAACCAGCAGGATTAACCAAGGTTATTAACATGCTAAATAGTGTACAACCAAGCATCGCAAGAACAGCAGCATCCTGGATCCTCGTCTGCATCAAACGTACTTAATATTTCAACACAGTTACAGATAAAGCATTTCATTTGCTCTAGAACTGGCTGGGAAACGTGAAGCAAAGAGAACCGCAGGAAATCTTAATAATAATCCACCCCTTCCATAAAAAGAGCTGTTTGGAAAGTATGTTAGCCACGGTAGGTGCTGATGGCAGAGGGCTGCCAGCCGCTGAACCCGGGTACCCGCAGCTGCAATGCCTCGACAGAACACAACTTCACGTGCTGATTTTTTCCACTGTGGGATGGTATTAGGGGAAAGAAAAAAAAAGTGGCAGAGAAAAGACACTGCTGCCTGCTTGCCCATTCCCTGGAGCTGGTAACACGTGTAAATATATACCCTCCTTTCATAGTGACCAACACACGTGGACATGCAGTCTTTGCTCCTATCTGCACAGACAGACGAGAAGGACAAGCCAGTTAAAGACCTTGCCAAGAGTCAGAGGAAATAAACAAGGTTCTCTATCTCAGCATCAGCCAGTCAGACTGCATCTCCACTGATAAAGTCTTGTTTTCTTTATTCACGAGTCTTCTTTCATTCTTTCCCCCCTCCCCTGCAGATCATCACGCAATACAGTTTCCCACACTCCAATTATGTCCATTTATCAGCTTGTGATTTTTGGCAGATGGACAGGAAATGACTGAACCTGGCAAAGGCCATCTACAGTGGACTACACAACATCCCTTTCATTTCCACCCCACCTCCCAGCAGCGACTGCCACCACCTGATTTACATGAAGATAGACAAAATGCCATCGGTGGGGCTATCACCGCTTCTGAGTTTCCCTAACATTGCTGGGAGTGGGAAACACATGCCCACGTCATGGAAGCACCACGGAAAAGCCCACATTTTCCTTTCCTCGTGGGCTGCTGTTCACAGCCATTCAGATAACTTCACGTGTTTACTGGAAAAGACCAAGCCTGTCTAAATCCAACTTCCTGAGGCAATTCGTTGGTTGGTTGGGGCTTTTTTATATTCTTTTTTTTTTTTTTTTTTTTCTGCAGACCTATTGCCCGTTTAGTAATTGCAGCACATGAATCAGTCAGGATTTGTGTCACAGGTCCTGGCCACTGAAACCACTTCTACCAATGGATGCGCACAGCATACTTCAGAAAGGAAATATCAGTTGTGTTTGTAACTACCTATTTTTGGCAGCAAAGTAAGAGCAGTATGGAAATGAGACGTGAAGACAAAGCGGTTCTTTCTCTTCAGACTGCCATGGAGTTCATCTTTAGTATCACCAAACAGCAGAAACGAATTCAAGCAGCAAGCCCCGTGCTGTGGCAAAGACCGCCCTGCGTGCATCTGAGCACAGCCAGAAGCGCTGCCCCACTGATGTGCTGCAAGACCCGGGACAGCTTTCGGGACCCAGCCTCTGCCTTCAACCCAAGCAGTGCGCTTCTTCTGTGAGATGATCTTCCCATGATGCTTTCGTAAAGACAGTTTCTCTGATAAAATCCTCAAAGCAACACTGGGTACGCAGCAAAAACACACAGCGATACCTTGGTGTTGAGCGTGACATGGCAAACAAATCCTCCAGATCCTCCAAAACGAGCCAGACAGCGCCACAGCTTTGCTAACTTTCCCTCAACATTTCTCTTGCATCAAATAAGATTAAGATACTACCCAAGGCAGCCATTGGCCTTTGCACAGTTAGTTAGTGCTTAGAAACTTTAAATAATGTACAGCGCGTCTGTAAAATGTGAATGTAAGTATCACTGGTATTTCACAGATGGGGACAGGGAGGTGGAAAAGCGAAGGAGCTCCCCGTCTCAGTCAGGATTAGCACTCGGGTATCTCGAATCTCAGAATGCTGCTATAGCACACGCTGAGGTACTCTTGCTTGATTCAGTCAGTAAAATTTTCAAAAGTAACATCCCCTAGCCCACCAGCACATATTTTCCCCTATTATAGCATTTAGTAGAACTATTTGGGAAGCAACTTGATGACATGAGGGTCCGAGAGCCAAAGGTCCATCTCCAAAATTGGCTTACTCACTCAGAGGCTGTCCTTTCCAGCCCCGCTAGGTACCCTCAGCTGAATCCTCTGCCACTCAAGTGCTGTAGGACACCTGGCTTACCCTAGAGATAACGTGACTTCTCTCTCATCTAGTAGCCCACCTGCCTTGGCTCAGCCCATAAGACCACCACGGTCCTTCAGTCACACTCTCTCCAGCTCCCAGCAGCCAAACCAACCCGGCCCCAGGTGAAATCACTCATAATTTTGTTACCAACTCCAACAGGATACAGATTAGACCTTTGGCTTTATTGCTTATTTTTTAATTATATGTTACTTTCTTAACAGAGGTGGATTTCTGCTACCCTGAGGAGTAGCAGTCAAGTCTGGTGTCCTGGTGTAACAACATCTGACAGCTCTTCCACAACAGTCATTAGACAATGTCAGTGTGCACTCGAGACACAACTGAATTACAACCAAAGTGCACCCCTTGCCACCAGATCTCACAATCAAACAGGGCCAAAAACGCCAAGAGGATGTTAAACATCTCTCTCATCCATGGTGGCCCATGGACAGTGTGGCTCAGACCTGTCTGAGATGCTGTCTATTTCACTGTCGCTTGTTCCCCTTTACCCACCGCGGGGTCAAAAAGTGCAAAAATTCCCAATAACGCAGTGGAAAAAACCTACAGAGAAGGAGAAGGGTGCACGCAGAGGGCCCAGGTGGGGCAAGAAGTGATCTGGCACAGCAGCCGACCTTGCCGAGGCAGGCGGCTAGCAGAGAGCACTAAACACGAGAGCTGAAAGGGGAAGTGTGCTGAGCGCGGGCTTTCCCGCGCTGCCCGCCTGGGCACCTGAGGCTGGAAGGAAAACCCTCCGGCGGGTGGGAACTCGGGGAGGGGGGAAACCAGGCGGCAAGCACACGTGAAGGGTTGGCTTGCTGGGTTCGGTGAGAAGGATGTTCCCCGCCACCTCCAGCTGCACGGTCTAGCACTCCCACGAAGACACTCCTCTCTCCCTCCAGGTCTGAGAAACGGGTATTGAGGGAGAACTTCTTGGGGAGGAAAATGCAGTTTTGGGTTCAGTCAAAATGACATGAAAATACAGATTACATTTCTCAAATAGTTTTAAATGTCTTTAGCATCAACAGTTTTTATTTCAAATTTCTGGAAAATTTGCTTCTTTTAATATTCCAAAACATATTAATGTTTTTCTTGCATGTTAGCAAACGTTTTATTTTGGATCAAATTGAATGGTTCGGAATGTTTTGTTTGACCCAAAACTGTTGGGTTTTTTTTTTTTTTTCCTTTTGGCAACAAAACATCAAATATTGTTGTTGTAGGTTGACCCAAGATTGTCCTTCCCAACAGCAAATCCAAAGTTCTGTTACTGAAGTACAGCTCTGCTGAAGCGTCTCGTACTTCCATCCGTACCAGTGTTGCATCTACCCCAACTGCCAGCAGCCAATCCTTTGGCAAAGAGCATACGAACCAGGAACACCTCCAGTGATGCTTTCTGTAGCACACCTTTACCCTGCTGGAGAGCTTCATGAGCAAGAGGTCTGCATCCTTGTTTCTAGTGAACTCCAATGAACTTTCTTCCCTGATGTTTTCCAGTAACCTTCTGAACCTGTTTTGGCCTTCATGGTTTCCTGCAGTGACAGGTTCCACAGTTTAAGGATGTGCTGGTGGAAAAAGTACTTTCTTTTGGTTTAAAATCTGATTCTTGATAAGTTAATTAATGTGTTGTGTGAACAAGCTAATTGTTCCCTGTTTACCGTCTCCTTTGCCATCCCTCACACTCCTTCCTCTTGGAATCCTCAGGGCTCCACTTGGTCCTGTAAGACAACTGCAGAACTCCCCAGAGAGGTAAGTTACGCTGCTTGTGCAGAGAAAATAATTGGTATTTTTCTCTTAGTTCCCACCTTTCTAACAAAATATTTATTATCTACTTGTGGGGAGTCAGCTGGTTGCTGTCTTGAATGCTCAAGTTCTGGCTTACAAACCTGTTACTACAAGAGGATTGTGTGTGCTCCACAGAAGAACACTATTCTGTGCAAGCAGTATTTTGGCCTGGCTTTGAGCTTCATTCCTAAAGCAAATGCTGGCCTTTGATTCCGCTGCTGCTTGGATACGCATCCATTCACGTTGGTAGTACCATTCCAGAAGTAGTTGTCTTTTGAATGAGCGCGACATTTTTTTAAAGAAAGGTTGCAAAGGCTTTACACTAATTTTTAAAACAACATATCCCGAGTACTCAAAAAGACCCATTTTGTAGACAGGGCAGATAAGACCCAAAGAATTACCTGGCTTGCTGGAGGCCCTACGTACAGTTTAGAAGCAGATCTAGAATAGCATGCAAGAGCTTTACTTTTTCAATGTCTAGGTTAGCACAACACTTCCCTTAAAGCAACAGGTTGATCCCTATCAGATCACACAGCTGAGTACAATGATTTACAGCACCTTTGTCATCAGATTTTTTTTTACTGTTTTTCTGCTGGCTTTGGGGAGGGGGGCCACTGTTGCGTTTATAGCTAACACCTACAGTTCCCCACAGTACCTTCCCTCAACTGCTATTTTCCATTGTCACGTTCAGCTTTTCCACTGATAGAAAGTCAAAATAATAATAGTGCTGAGAAATGCAGGTAACACGTGACCTCTCTACCTGTCAAGGCGTCTGAAGAAGGAACCTTTCCTTTGCTAAATAGCAGATGCCACGGTAGCAGGATGTGGTGAGCTGTTACACCACATTTTAGTTTAATAAGGAGGTTTTTCTTCTTGTATTTAATTTTGCTTTCAAATGCCCTTGCAATGGAAATTTTTGCTTTACTAATTAGCAAAATCAGTGTCTTACCGATGCAACAGTTCGGGTTCCTGCACGGAACAGGACAACCAGATATATCTGAACAAACGTGGGTTCCATATATAGATGTGAACTTCATAGGAAATGGAATATTTTTAACATTTGGTGGTTGTACATGGATTCCATCAACTGGCAAAACTTTAAATTTATGTAGACTTCTACTTTCCTTGTATCTGACTACTAATATGGATAACATTGTGGCCTTTTATTTTAATAAAATACCTGTTCTTCTTAAGAGTTCTGCCTTCCAGCACAGATATTAATCCCACTCAGATCAAAGAACTTAGAACGTCCGTGCAGGGAGTGGGGAACAGGTACAGGCAGGGGGTTTCCACAACTGGGAAGCTCTTTGGGGCTATGAATAGAAGAGCTTGGAAGACTTCATACTCCTAAAGGTGAATGTACCCAAGAGTCTGAAACAACGGAAGGTGAGCCGAGAGCCATGGTCAAACACAAAATTATAGTCTACAGTTCTGGGATGGAACGATGGCACTTTGAAAACATATCCCACCTCTGTTCACTTTGTTAGCAGTAACATTAAGGCTCCATTTTCTGGCTGGATTAAGCTGCTGCCTCTGCACACATCGCACACCGAAGGCTGTGGAAGTCAATTCCACTGACTTCAATCCACTTCAGCAGCGGCCCAGAGAGGTTTGTACAAGGAGACTGAGTAGCGGAGCTGTGGGTTGTGTTTACAGCCCCTTTCCAGCTGCACGCTTCCCTGTCACAAGTGAGCTTCGTGGTTCTCCACTCTTTTTTAAGGGGTGTGATAGACTTGAAGCAAAAGGGCTCTGAGAGGTTCTGTGCAGAGCTGACGCCTTGTGATTCACTCGACATGTATGTGTCCCTTTTCCTGCATCAGCAGTGACAGCATCAGCTCCATTCCTTCAGGATGGTTTTTGGTTTCCTTACGAATAGGAAGAGCAACACAGCACGTCTCAAGACATCTAGGCCTTCAGGGTCACACCAAGCTTTTTTCCACAGATGACTAACCAACCTCTGTTTGTTACTTCACATCCACCTGTGACAGCTAGGGACCATCATCTCTATGATGGAGCAGAACCGAAGCAGGAGGTTCAGATGCTGTAATGTTCTCTCACCGAAAAGGAACAAAACCAACCTGCTCTGACTGGTGCACGTGTCATGGAAAATAGAAGTAATAACCAGCTGCATCTTTCAAGCTATACGTGTGAAAAGTCTGTGTGAAATTACGCTTGGATTATGCCCTGTCCAGACAATAACGCTTCATCTTTCAGATGGCTGTAACTGCGCAAACAATGCGGCGCCATGTTCGGATACCACGTTTGGACTATGTTTGACACTGGTCAAACTGCACGGCTAGGTGTCATATTTGAGCAATCTTCAGAAAAGAGCAGCAGCCCTGAAAGAAAAACTGCCTCAGTTTGGCTCATCATTTTTGCTTTCCAGCAGAATTCACGAGTTCAGCTCAAGCCTTACGTTAGTACAACTACAACGACCCGCAGGTCGGGGACCTCCTCACATACCTCATTTCACAGCACGGATGTACCCCTAGGTGCTCTGAATTTCCATTGTCGGCAACAGCTCACTGGTGACAAGCATCGTGGAATGGGGACTGTGTTCTCCTCTCTGCTGGGTACAGCTCTGACCACGCTGTCACTATTCAGCATATGAACGGGGGTATGGAAACATAACTCTGGAGTGAATCTATGAGTTTGATGCTGACACCACGCAACCGGTAGTAATGCTTCCTAGCATGACGTTCACTTTGCTGTCTGTAATTAACTGCCTTTGGATTTTTTCACCAGCGATGCCACATCTTGCTCCATCAGGCTCCTTTCAGACGAAATGCCACATATTAGCATCACTGAAGAGGAACTCAAAGTCATAAACGAATGCAGAGGAAGCAGAAATACAGGAGGGGAAAATGTTGTCCCTTATGTCCATGTACAGATTTTATTTAAAAAGAAAAATGGCTAAATATAAACATATATGCAGCAAGTAAAGAAATGAAGCTTCTGGTATAAACTCCATCACATGAGTAAAATCCTACAGTTTTTATCAAGGTACCTACTTTCTCACTACTAATAAGAAGCTCTCCTTCCTGACATATGAAAGCTGCAACAACCTAGAATTATTATTTAAATCACTGAAAAAAACAGGGTTGCTTAGAGAAATTATTTTTCAAAGCTAGCAAGTATTGTCCTGTGAATAAAAAAAAAATAATCAGAAAATAGTGATACAAATTCCTGAGGTGCCAGCCTGTAATGCAAAACTATACATCACATTAAAGCTTACTGAATTAAAAACCAAACAAAACAAGTCTTGTGAAGCAATGGAAAATATAACTTCACACGTTCCATAAAGAAGTCAGATCTTGTATTACCTCAGGTGTCCTGGATGTGTTTAAACCTTAAACTTATTTTTATCTGTTTAATCATAATAAGCCACCACCACAGGGCATGCTATTTTTGGAGACAGCGAATAGGACAGTGGAGCAAGTGAGTGACAACAAGTAGCAGGTTTTAATAAAACATGAACCTCCCATATGAACGTCAGCTTGGCACGATGGATGGCATTGTTGTGCATGACAGCCATTAACATGGAGTCATTTTCCTACCTGCTCTACCCTCTGCCTTATTTAAGTCAACAACTCCAAATAATGCAGAATCTCCCCCAGCGGCTGCGCTGCGGAGGGCTAATGGGAAAGGTTCCTCGCTGGAGTGCGATGACAGGACCGTGTGGCAATAATTTAACTGGGGCTCTTGACTAGATGCCCAGACTAAATGAGTCCCATCCTATCGCACCAGAACTCCTGGGTTTCGATTTTTTTCATCCCTCCCATATGGAACCCTGGGAACGCCCCGTGTCTCTTGCTCTGCAAACACTTAGGGATGAATTCCCCGGCTGCTGGGAATTAGTGCAGGCATCAGCAGAGCCGCAGTGATTCCCAACACACTGGGGTCTAATCTTTAGCTCGTTTTTACTTTCAGTCTGAGCGTGGCTGCGCTCAACCTGGTTTACCTTTTATACCAAAGAATCAGAGAGTCAATAGGAATTTTCAGTAGCCCTCATTGAGGCCAATCTTGCCTGGAGCGGCTGGGGTTTGGGCTGCGCAGAGGCTGCAGGGTCTGCCCCAGGATGTTGCAAGCCACGTTTGACACACACATACACACACGTGCGAGGGTAGGGCTGGGCAACAGACAAATAAACCACATTTTAACCAAAATTATGTGTTTACGTTCCTAAGAGCATCTGTAAGGGAAACAAAACAGACATATTTTATGTTTTACACAAAATTTCCACATGACAGAAGAACTACGCAAGTGCTACCTAAGGCAGCCAAAACCCAAGGTCAGTACTGCTGGAAGCTTTGTGGGTACCAGTCAGGAAGGAATAAGGAAGAGCATGCACCGCTTTGCTAGAGATACCAGAAATTTGCCCCTGCCGTAAGAAATACAGTTATACAAACTGATCCCAGTGATCAGTTTTTCTTCCCAGTTTAGCGCCCAACAGTAAAATGGTGCTGTCATACCCCGGCATTCAAAACTCATGAATCATGCCCTGAAGCATGACCAAGAGTGGATTCAAAACCGAAACAAATTTAAAGCAACTCTGCATTTGCCTATTTTTTTTTAGCCTCTAGACGCCGCTGGTAGTATTTCTTAAACCCTGATCGTAACAGATATGAAACACCCTTTTCCCCTCTTAACACTCATACTTCTGATCCCGTCCCACAAGGTTTGCTGTACCTCGCCACTGGCAGTCAACTGCAGCGGGGGCAACACTTGAGATCCCACGCCTAGAAGAGCAAGGTTAAAGCCCACCACATGCCCCTGAGGGCTGGCAGCTCCCGGAGCTCACAGGCAGTGAATGGGAGAGGGGCAGTGGGTCTGGACCATGCTGGACCAAAGTTCTGAGCCCAACGCTGGAGGATGCTACCTGGGGACCTCTTGCCCTGCCAAAGGAGCATCCGGTGTGCGTGCACAAAGCCCAGCACTGTCAATTTTTGGACTGGGCAATCTGTATCAGGCCAGACCTTTCCACATAACACAAGGAGGGGTTTCTCCACATGCTGGAAAAATGACAGATTAGCTTTAGAAAAAGATATTTCTCGGGGTACAGGAGGAAAAAGGGGAGCAAGAGAGGATCCATAATCTCTACGACTTACTGATTTCAGAGTTTAAAAAAGGCCAAATAAGACTGAATTCCTCTATCGATTATACAATTATTAATCTTTTTAGAAGCTTTTCCAACATTGCACATAATGAACAATTCATCAAAGCATATTAGGTGCCACAGAAGTTGCATTCAATATAAAGGGGTCATTAAGTTTCTTGTAATTGCACATTACTGAAGCTTTTGTTAGTTCTAAATCAAATCAATGGGATGTGCACGTATGCTCTTTAATTGACTTTATGTAATAATAGTGTGGCCCCTAGTGATCATCTGGAATCCTCCAAAATGAGCCACCTTGCGCTGCTGTTTGTAAAAAAAACAGCTCATGTGCAGCTGGGCATATCAAATAAATCAAAGAAATAATGAATGGAAGAAAAAAAGAAGCACCTTGGGTCACATAAGAGTATTTGCTGAGTGCCCTTCTCTTTCCACGGCAGGGAACGGCTAAAAGACTCAGCTCTTCTTCCACTCAACCAGCCTCAAAGTCTGATGGACTTCAGTAGGAGTAGCATTGGGCTTCAGCACTAAAGGTGTCCTGGAGATAGGTTGAAACAGGGTCTATCTGATCTTTTTGTGAGTAAGGAGGGGGTTTTTTTTGTTGTTTTTTAAATGGATCCTACTTGCCCTATTATCATCACAATCATCAACACCTCTTTCCTTTACAGCCCTTTTCATCAGCAAACCTCAAAGTGCATGTTAAACAGAAAAAAAATGAATGTTATTATTCACATCATCCAGAAAAGACGTCACTGAGACAGGGACAACACAGGGATGCTGCTGCATATACAGCCCATGATGTGCCTGTGGGCTGCTTTGAGGGGTGACCACTGCTGGGCCACATTCCCACCCAAGCTGTGGTGAAGGCTGAGCTTTGTTTGCTAACCCTTAATTCACAGGGGTTTTGCTCAGGCAGACAAAATTAAGGCCATGAGATGACTCAGTGAGTGGCCACACGCTGCTTGATGGAAAAGAAAGGCTAGGTGGGGCTAATCAAATTTTTAATGTGTTTGATACGGGAAAAGAAATCCACCTATGAGCCTGCTGGGGGCTAGGCTGCGAAAGGTCACGCTAGCTAGGGGGAAATCCTTAGGTGATGAAACACGGCTGCTAATCTTCAGCAGCGGGCACAGAAGCAGGGCTAGCTCTGGGAATCTGCGCTGGTGGCTACAAATAGCCTGCCAAAAAAAAAAACGATGCAGGCAAATCGTCATGCGATAAATTTGCTTGTGGCAGAATGACCTGGCCACCACCACAACGCAAGCTGTACGTAATGCCACGGGATTTTATTTTAACCACGGCAGCATCTGTTGCTGAAGAACGCTGCAGTTCAGTGAGGAATGCATGTCCTCTCCACCACAGCTCCTTGGAGGAGAGCACTGGCAGCGGTTAATGATACTCTTGCTTTGGTTTTGCACCACACTAACTCCACGAGATAAAGATCTTTTCATGTCAAAACTCCCATCCAGTTTGGCTGGGAAGGTTTAATCCAAAAGCTGATTTAGTGGAGCTACACTGGAGGCATATCAGTGCAAGCTGGGCCACGGTGAGGAAACCACCAGCTGGGCGTTATTAGGTGCTCTCCCCGGCACAGAAGACATAGCTGTGAAAACCACCGCATCCAGACAGTTGCTGGGCTCCAGTACTCCTTGGATGCTAAAACCGCCTATAGCAAGCATCTCAAATTAGAGCAGCTGGAAGAATACTCTTATTTGTACATGGTCCCAGTGCAACATAGCTGCAAACATGGCAAAATGTCTTTCCCTCTTTTCCCCTCTCCCACATGCTGTGTTAAGCTGCAGAATGGCTCCTTAGGCTGGACTGACAGAGCAACATCAACAGAAAAAAACACCAGATACGGCTGCAAAAATTCAGTAAGAATCACGGCCGGGCTCCCAGGGAAGAAGAAACCTTCTCCCTTGCAGCTCAGTGCTTGACATGAGAACTGTGCCGAAGCTCAGTGCTCTCCACTAGAGAGGAAATTTATTCTGCCCCAAGAACGAAGCACAGCAAACCTGTCGCCAGCACTAGAGAACTAGGAAAAAGGCACTTGAGAAATGCAGGCGTACAGCACTCATCTCTCAAAACACACTTAAGGACCTGAAATTTTATTCAAAATGTTTGCATTACATTTTCCAAACAACCACTCGCAATGTGCGACAGGTTTCTTTTCTGCCTCTTTTTGAGTACTTGGGCTCCAAAACCTCGCTTCTCCATAACTGAGAAATGACAGGGTGCTTCCACAGCCTGGGCTGCGATCTGGCAGCACATCCCAACTCCAGTAGGAATTTGGCCTGCGCTTTGAGAGGTGCTCCAGGCATCAAAACGGGTGGAAGAACTTGAACAGTAATTCAAGAGTAGCTTTAAACAATTTATTAATGCTAAACGAAGAAAACTGGCTGTGTATGTGAGATTCAGTCAGGTCAAGTCAGCCAGTTCAGATCAGGAGGTGAATGCACGGAGCTGAACACAGCACCTTTGGAAAATCCACATAACTACACATTGCTCGGAGGGACAGGCGGCTCCCCGCTCCCCAGGGAGTTCAGCCAGAACATGCAGACCCCGGGACCTATCTGTGGGCATGCAGATGTGCAACATCTGGCTCAATCTTCAGAAGCATCCTTGTGAGAGGAGGTACGAACACAACCCAGCGAGTGTTCTCAGCTCTCACTGAAGACCCTGGGAATGCCACACTTTTCAGGCTGGGGCTTTAAGGACATAAAGGACACTTCACTGATGCGATGAAAGAAAAAAAAAGTGAAGTGCAACAAAGGTTTTGGTGAAAGGCTGCACAAGCAGATTGTTGTTTGCTCCACGCAACAGCCTTTCTCGTGCACCACACCTTTTGTAAAACACAGTTACGTGAAACAAATTATTATCTCCAGTAGCTTCCGTCTACACACATTTCTGAAATACTTTCATTCCAAACTGTTTTGAGAGGAAACATTATAAAGAATGGAAACCTGGCAATTAATCGGATGGAAACCTCTGTTTCCATTTTATGGAATAGGAAAAAAAAAAAAAGAGAATTATAAAAAGAATACCCAACATTAACTGCTAAGTAGGGAGATGAAAGATAAGCAGGGGCCGGCGACTGGGAGCACTCGTGCGCTGCATGCATTTACCTGCATTTGGACGTGGTTCTGAAGGGTGGGTCAGACCCGTATTTGCTGTTCTTGTTCAAAACCACATAAACACCTAGTTAGGAACCAGGTTTTGACAGATGAAAATTCTATTTTCTTAAAAACTCACAAAATAAATACCTTGAAAATTTTTTTCAAAGTATGGACGAAAGGCTCTTCTGGTCAAGACACAGAGCAAATATTTACAGGTGCTGGGGAGACACCATTTCCTCCCTTTAGGCTTCAACCTAGTGTCTGCCACATAATTTTATCCATTCAATGATTTTTTTTTTCCAGACATCTGCCAAGAGGAAATAACTTTGCTGTATTGGGAGTCTGGGAATCCTAGAAAACAATCTTAAATCCATAAAATAATTGAAGTGCAGTTTTACTGAGCTGTTCAGTTCGATTCTGATTTTTATTACAATGTCAACAAGAGTTTAATTTGTTTTAAAGTTTAGGTTCTTAAATCTGAGTGATATACGGTAGTTTACAGCTTGCTGGCAACAGCTACTGTGGAAAAAAAAATGGAAAGTGCATATAAAGGCGGTTCTAAGTTTGACATTGTGAAAGCAGGGAGCAGTGCCAAGAGCAGCAAACAGCATGGCTTTCCCAATCCTGGCTGGCTTTAGGGACTGCTTGCTATTGACATCAGTCGCTATGGGATACATTTCCCTGCTCTAACAAATCTCATCTGGAGCCTGTAATTAAAAAAGAAATGTCTCAAAGTGTAATTTCTTTCCCTAAAACATTTACAGATGTTAACTAGATTGCTAATGGTGTGAGATGTCTGTGGGCGGACATCTTCCTCCTTATCTGCTGTGTCAAAGAGGAAGATTTCTTTATTAAAACCAGTTCTAAAGGTAGTATCTTTTCCGTGTCTGTCTTTGTGTATGGGGGTGGTGGTGTCTTTTTTTCTAAACCGCTTGCTGAACTGAAAGGTTTGGAGGTGTTTTTCTTTATCGTTTCTTCTTTTTTTTTTTTTCCCTTTTCTTTTAGAAGTCATCTCCAGAGTTAGCCTGATTTAAAAGGTATTCAAAGTGGCTAACAATGTCTTTGCATAGCAGATTAAGAAGTGTCCCGTCTGAGCTGTAAAATAATAATAATGATAACAATAATAATAATAGTGATAGAAGCTTCTTGCTCTAGTGACTTTCCACCAGTACCTTTGGCTGGCGCCCTTTGCTAAGTGCTGCTAAAAGCATTTATGGAAGCCCGCCGGCCGGCTGGGTAAGCTGATCTGCTTTAGGCGCACACTGGACACAAGAAGGGAGAGCGTAAAAAAGGGATGAGCTTTTAGAAACACAGCTCCCCAGGGAGGCTGGAGGAGGTTCCTCGGCTCTGCCTCGCCAGTGGCGTGGAAGGCCGTGCCCAGCCGAGCGCTCCCCGCCTCACACGGCTGTGCCAAGCATCTTCCCGGGACCCCGCAGAAGGGGATGGCTGAAACTCTCCTTCCTGACACATGCAGACCAGACACGGTGTCAGCTTGGGCCTTTACCCCCCCCGGCCAACATTCCCCCTCTCCATTTTTCCCTTTTCCTTCTTTTTTTTTTTTTTTTTTTGTGCAACCAGCTTTGATTGGAGCAAAAGCCTGGGGTAAATCAGAGGAATTTCTAGATTTTTCTGAGCACTGCAAGCTCTCGCTGTTTTCCGGTACCTACTTCCTGCCATATCTAAAATAACAGCAGCTGCAGGGGCCTGATAGAGAAGAGCTCCAGGGGACAAATTCTCACAAATGGGGTGGGAAAGAAAAAAAAAAAAAAAAAAAAAAGACAAAAAAAAAAAAAGACAGTTATTAGGGAGCCGATAACACTTGGAGCCAGCATCAGATCCATTGTTGGAGTCGATAGTACCATAGGCTGTGGATGTTGCTGTCAGAAGAAAACAAATCCTGCAAAATGGCCATGGGAATGATAAGTCTCAATGTTCACTGGGATAACAGAGGTAGCTTTACAGCACTTGTCCTATTGTATGGAGTATCGTGCCTCGATTAGCTAATGTCTCCGAGGGGCAGATAAGCGAGGATGAATGTTCTGCCCTAGAAGCTTTCATGCTTTCTCTTTGTCGTGGCTATCTATGGTGAGCTGCAACAGAAAGCTCTGCACACATAAAGAAGGGCCCCCGCTTCAGAGAAAAACGTTACAGAAAATGGAAAATTGTTGAAATTATCCCATTTTCCATGGAGAATGCATGGTGCAGTGTTGTCACTGTCTCGTTACAGACCACATGAGAATATAGCAACTCAAGAGACCTCCAAAATGGCACAAAGAATCCTTACATACCTGTATGACAACCACTCCAGGAGAGAATTTTCTCTTTCCTACTGGCATAAAGGGGGACAGAAACAGGCACGGTGCATTCACCCAAAATATACTTATCCACTGTTCAGTGTGCAAGAACGTAGGGCTCCTTGAGATGCCTTTAGCCTAGGCCTTGTAACCAACACAAACATTGCTTTAAATATCAGCACACCCAAACAACGAAAGCGAGGGTTCTTAAAACCCTGAAAGTCAGTCACACTACGTGTGCTATACAGACAGTATTTCAGATTATTGTATGTGCTCTTAACCTTTACATATTAATGTAATACAATCTTTTACAGTTACTTTGGGAACTATAACTTGTGTCTGCAACAACTTTGGGGCCCTTAAGTTTTCACCCAGTATTAGATTTTCATACACTGTATCTTTTTAACATAGGATTGCTTTAAAAAGCGTTAAGTGATAGGTTCTCGTGACTCTAAGTTGGAGCCTGATCTAAAGAGCACAGAAGACAATGGAAGAATTCCTATTCATTTCAATGCCCTTTGCGTCAAGTCCTTATTAAACACAGGCAGATAATGTAAAGGTGGTCTACAAACGCACAAGGTGCAGGTCTGATGGCTGGGCAGGAAAGAATCGGTCACTGCACTGTAAACACTCTATTTTGCTCATTATTCCCCAAAGATTATTTGAAATGCTCTAATGTTGATATGCCAGAAAGGCAAGTTGTCTTATTTTGCCTGAATTTTGAAGCATACACAACTTCTCTGATGTCGGCAGACTTACTTCTGGTTCCTACCACCCATAGAGGACGACCACGTTTCTGTGTTTACTTCAGTGTGTTGGCTTTAATGCATACCTGTGTGGGTACAGTTTGATCCTAGAGCTATACCCGCTTTCTAGGGAACAGTGGAAAACCATACACAGGGTTTTAGTAGCATGTGGTTTTTCTTTTCTAGATTCTAAACCATTTCTCTAGGCCTAGAAATCCTTGCTTTGCTTGAGCACACAGTTCAGCTGCCAACTTTTAATTGTTAAAACAAGATGAAGTTAAGCTACTTGGTTCTCCCCATCCCCAAAAAGAGGCTCCTTAAAACAGGAATCATCTTTGGTTCACATCCAGGTAATAACAACTAGAATTACACAAAGTGGCCAAGTTTAGACAGACTAGACAACGTTCTAGCCTAAACTCGTAAAACCTAAACTAGTTAAAATAATATTTTTTTTTTGCAAAAGATCACCCTTGACGATATAAAGAAAGCAAATTTGTATTTCTGTGAAAGTAGAAGTAGTTAGAAAATATGAGGTATTGCCTAATCCTGCTTTAAGCACTGTTATGGCTGTGCCGAATTACATACGCTTATAGACTAGAACATTTATGGTAACCCAGTTAAGGAATTTGGGAGTAGGATTGATGAACTTTCCTTTCACACTAGACTAGATCAGATCACAGAAGGAGATCAGTCTGTCAGGATTCTCAGCTTTTGTTCAAGAAAAGGCGAGCACAGCGAAGGTCAGAGACAGACTCAAGAGCAGCACTGCAATTATTTACTGACATGAGACTGGAAAGAATATCACATAGCTACATGGAGCACAACTTGGACTTTAGACACATAGGAAAGAATGGTTCATTTTATGCCACTAATCATAGCCAAGGATTAAGATATTTTGGAAAAGCCCTGTTATTTCTCATTCTGAAAACCAGGGTTTCATTACGGGTAAATCAAGAAATTTATGAAGTCCATTCATACAAATTAATTTCCTTTCCTGATTTCCATTGGCATGTGAGATACAGATATGTAATATAAATAAATGTCTGTAAAGGAAAAGAAAAAGATAGACAGAAATGTCTGCTTGTACTTAAAAGCGGGGTAATCTCAAGTAAGGACGCAGCTAGAAGAATCGGCTGCAGCTAGTACATTCATTCTTAAATAAATGGGTTCAAGGTCTGAACAGGTAGAAATCAGTGCAGCTGCACTACATCTACATGGATCTGTGCTGACTTACCCTAGTTGTCTGTGACAAGAATAACCAAAGGTAAGTTCTCCTACTCCAAGATTTTCATTTTGCAGCAGCGATGTAAAATCTAGACATCTTTTCCATGTTATGAGAAACATTCTCATTTAAACATCTTAAAAGAAGAATTCTTGCAAACATTTTAGTGTATCAAGGTGTGGGGTTTTCCCCCTGCAGTGGTGCTTCCCCTCAACGAAAGTTTCTCATATGAAATTCAAATTTGTCTTCAGACAACTATCTGAATGCCGACATTTTTCAGGCACAGGGAGGCGGTGGCCCACATTGCTCAGGGGACCATGCACAACAGAAAGCATGATACAGCCTCATTTGGTGTCACCAGCATCTGCCAGCTCCTCCCTGAAACAAGGTTTTAACTGGCAGCAGAGAAATTACGTTGGTCGTTGCAGAAATCTAGATTTCATCATCAGAGAAACCATAAATAGAGCCACTGAAACATAAGGTATATGGCTGGCTGATCTCTGGCTGGCTGACCAAACATTTTTAGGGTCACGACTCACACGATCAGACATAAACAGTCCTGTCTCCTACCACCTTCCAAATTAAAATTAAAAAAAAAAAAAAAAAAAGACAACAGGTTTGCTGCAAATTTCAAAAGCAGATTTTTTTTTTTTCTGAAAATTCAACCAAAGAAATGGTCCATCCATTTGTAGAGTTCTTGGAAGGAAATCTGGCATCTCTACCAAAAGTCTGCTCGCCCTTCATACTCTCTCCTCTGTGCTGAGTGCTTGAACCCGAAATATTCTTTATAATAATAAAGTCTACCCCACTGTTAGCCAACTGTACTGTTATACAAGGGCAGGCCCTCTTCCAGCAAAACAGTTCATTGGGGCAGAAGGTACAGTCAGCAGGGCAGAGACTCTGTTACTAGATCTTACCAATCAACAAAAAAACTGGATCTTACAGAAACATTTGCATTTTATTCCTTCTCTGGTTTAAGATGGTGATATCCCCCATAAAATTCTACAGAAGGGAAGGGTTTAGAGAGGAGTTTTCTTTTTCAGTCGAGCAGATGATTTTTTTTTTAAAAGTATCCGAGTGATTTTGGTCTGGAAACACTTACAAATTTTTGATGAGACACCACTCAGTCCAGGTGCTTTTCCCAAGTTAATATTAAATATAGCTTTGGAAACTTCAGCAGATGTTCTAATTTCTTCTAGTTCAAATTTTTTTTGCTACTGCTCTGCCTTTATTTAAAGCTGACTCTAATTGATTCTTTAATACAGTGATTCATAATGTGTTGTGAATCTTCTGTTAATTTACTTGCAACTCTGTTATTATTTCCCTCAATTTAACACATCCTGTTTTAGAACATCCATCGAAGTTGATGGAAAAATTTTTCATGGCATTTGGATAATATCCTAAATGTAATTCGAATGCCATCTTTTGAAAGTTGCAAAGTAAGGGGATTTCCTGTTTTATTCTTCAATCATATAAACTTGAAAATGACCTTTTACAAATCCTTATCCACTCTAGCAGTATTTTTTCTGGGTAATTTCTAATCGGTGAAGAGCCAAATGACAATATTTTTCTGATTTTTCTCATTTTTATTGAATGTCCTGTTACACTGCAAGAGAGGGCTTAAAAGTGGTATGAAAATTTCTCACTAAGTTCAGGTGATGTGACTGTATTTACTCAAAAGAGCGCTTCCCACCCCCTTCTTTTCTACCACATTTCTGAGGGTTTTTTGGGCTCCCTACAGGAGCTCTCTCCACCCAGTGGTAGCGCTGAAACCCTTTCCTCCCTCCTTAGAAAACTTGGCAATAGAGCATGGAAATAAATCCCAGGGTTATTTGAGGGTCCTGCGCCAGTGGAGCCGAGCCACCGAAACCTCCTACCTCCACACGGCGCAGCCATCTCACTGCAGATCAACACAGACAAACAGACGGGCTCCTCTGACTCCAGCTCACTGCTCAGATACACGCTCTCCTCAGATATATATAAGTGTAATGAGCACATTGCTTATTTTATCATGTCCTCTCATTTCTCTCTATACTTAAATCATTTTGGGGTGAAGCGAGGTATTCTTTAGATACACTTTTCCATGGCAGTCAAATCCTGGGTTTTTACTACTCATTCGTACCATTTCAGTTTTAGAGAAACTCCTCTCTCACACCCACACTCACCCTTTGCCCTCTTCTTCCAAAATTAATCTTTGCTCATCTTTTTTTTTTTTTTTTTTTATGGGCATGTTATATTTAACCTTCCTCTCATTTCTCTTTTTCTCAAGCCTTCTTTCACTCTAATTATACCACCAGGTAGTTTCAGAGCCATATTCTAAGTCTGAAACTTTAAAATGCTTGCTAACAGTGCTACAGCATCATAAGAAAGCTTCTATTTCTTTAGGATGCTCCCCAAATAGAACAAATGTATATAGAATCATACAATGGTTGGGGTTGGAAGGGACCTTAAAGATCATCGAGTTCCAACCCCCCTGCCCTGGGCAAGGACAACTCCCACTAGACCAGGTTGCTCAAAGCCCCATCCAGCCTGGCCTTGAACACCTCCAGGGATGGGGCATCCACAGCTTCTCTGGGCAACCTGTTCCACTGCCTCACCACCCTCACAGTAAGGAATTTTTATACGCACTTGCTTGCACTTCTCACAAAGGACGCCGATCGCCCAACTGTGCTGAATCCTTCCCAGGGAGCAGCCCCATGCAGAGCCCCTCCTTCGACTGGGGGTTCTGGAGTCCTGTCACGCGGACGTGCCTCTGCCAGTGAGCATGCACCACCTCAGCTGAGGGTTGCAGCTATCTCCGGACTTGCAAACTAGTGAACTAAAATAGTGCAAGAAGATGCTTTCACGTTAGCATGTCCTTCCAGCAAATCTCTCCTTCACTTCGGCACTGCTGGTTCCTCTTTAGGACTTTAGTTTACCATTGAAATAGTGTGAAATATCTGGAATACTGGATTGCAAAAACATTAAGTCTAAACCCTCTGCAAAGGAGATGGTCACCTTTATCTACTATACTATACTATACTATACTATACTATACTATACTATACTATACTGCAAAATATGCTGAATAGGGCAGAAACCAGCATTTTTTCTGGCAACAGTGGAGGTTTGCATGTTCCTACCCAGTGGTGATCTGACAGAGCACGTCCAATTGTGAGTCTATGGTTTGAACAGACTACAGAGTGCTTGTCTGGCCTGTAAAGGTCCAGCCTGGATTTCTGGAAAGGGAGGATTCCTGGAAAATTCTCTGAAGCAGCCATTACTGCCATGCATGTCCACTGATGCAAAAAAGCAGTCTCCCTGTGGCTGATGGCACTTTCTGCCCTGGAATCAATTTTGCTTCTTTTTGTTTTGCAATGAGGTCTTTCCTCATCCTAACATGCTCTCTCTGTGGAAGAAAAGCAAAAACCCCCAAGAACTCTTTCAAAGTGACCTAGGAAATCAGGGACTGAGTAGAGCAGCCATCTCCATCACTGGAGGCTCCTCCAGGGTCGCCTTTCAAAAAGACTTTGTGTAATGCCTGAGTGAGGCACATCTAATTATGAATCCAGAGCTTGGATTGATAATTATATCTTTCTGCAAAACCTGAATTTGTGTTGCATCAATTCTAGCAACTTCAGGAAGTTCTAGCCTTTGACTGCTGGGCCCAAGGGACAGCTCTGTATCATCTCGAACAACGGTTAGCAGTTAATGAGTCAGGGAAATTTCTCAGAAGAAAGAAAACAAACAAGAGTGTGCATAATTGAAAAACATCAGGACCTCTTTCTATACGACAATTTCATGCACAGTCACTTTAGATTGAGAAGCACATTTGAACCTCCCAGTATTACTGACCCAGAGACATACTTTTATAAGGAGAAGATGCCTGGAGCATTGTGGAACACAGAGTTATAGAATCATAGAATGGTTAGATTTGGAAGGGACCTTGAAGACCATCTAGTTCCAACACCCCTGCCATGGGCAGGGACACCTTCCACTACAGCAGGTTGCTCAAAGCCCCATCCAGCCTGGCCTTGAAGGAAGGTTATCACCTTATGGTGATGGTTATGAAATGAAACAAATCTTCAGCCCTAGCTTCCACAGAAATCTAACACCAAAAGCAATCTAGACAGCACAGACACAAAGAGTCAAATCTTGTCTTCTGCACTCTTTTATGGCTGCAGAAGGGCCAAAACTAAGTAGAAAACCCATGTTTTAGTTGTGCAAAGGCAAGGCAAGTGAGGAATGTTCTTGTGCATACATGATGCTTGGATAACATGAGCTATAGCTATGTCAGGGCCAAAGAATTTAATCCACTAATTGTGGACTTTGATAGCCTGTAGCACTGCTTTTCAAGACTGTTCAAGCGCTTGTATTGCAACTCATACGCTCAGGGAGAATACACTTTGGGGATTTTGACACACTTGCAGCACCATCTCACGCCACTTTCTGATACTTGTCTTGCAGTAGCCTTCAAGGTGTGCAAAATGTAGAATATTTACCGACACAGCGAAGGCGGTAGAGCAGGCAGAGAGCTGGTCCAGCTCCCTGGTTTGCAGACAAACCCAGCCAGGCTGGCCAACAAGGAACAGGACCAGGGTTTTCCTACTGCATTTCTTACTCACCGATTGTTGCCAAGTATTTTCAATGTCCAGACTTTGCAGGCTTCCTCAGTGACAGAGGAGGAGGGGAGCGTTTTGAGGGTCTGCTTTTTTTCATAAGCTTCCTCCTAGACTGGAGATAAGCCTGGTGTGGAAAGCCTGTGCCCCCTTTGGTTGCAATCAGTATTAGCTCCTCGGAAAGGAGGAAAGAGCAGGAGCCAGGTTATCAAGCAGCCTGCTCTCGACAGCGATGGTCAAGCCGCTATCAGGCCCATGACCGAGCCCCCCAGTTGTCCGGCAGACGCAGATGAAACAATCAACTGCGCCACACAGAAATCTGCTAGAAAGGACTCCCTCTCTGCCTGTCTATCAGCGACCAGACTTCAATGAATGCAGCTATTATGCGTTTTAACTACCAGCCATACGCTTGGTCCCGTTCCCAACGAACCCAAAGGGAATGGTGTTATTGACTTAAGTGGGAGCAGAGGCAGGCCCTTCGTTGCTCTGTGATCTAGCAACACTAGAGCTTGCTAGCCCTTAGCCAAGAGCGCCGTACGTGAAGTCAGGGAGTTTACTCATGAGAGCGCTTCCCCTGACACGTATGTGTTTGCTGGGCTGAGCTGGCAGCTTGTTTCAGCCCAGCTCTGCCGAGATGCAGCACGGGTCTGTGTGATGCTCTCCTCCTTGGAGAAGAGGGGTTTCTCTACAACAACTTCCCCACAAGTGTTTTTCCAGCATGGCTTGAGGGCACGAGAGCACGGAGGCCGTACACAAGCCACGAGGCCACACCTGACCAGTTAACACCGCACATCTCAGCAAAAACGTTTCAAACAAACAACATATTCCTAAAACGAATTGCATCGGAACAAAGCTTTCTCATGAAGCTTGTGCTTCTGCGAGCCACATATTTTCCTTGGCACTCCTCCAGGCTTAAACGCAGATGTAAATGTTACCAAGGCTAAGATACAGCAACTTCTTCTCCCCCCGATCGCCAAGGAAAACTTACAGAAAATAACACACAAAACCTTTACCATTTGAAACAGCGGTGCCAACAGCCATTACTATGGAAATAGGAGAATGAATCAGGCATGGGTGTGAGAAGCAACTTCTTCCCCAGCTAATTGCACAGCAGGGCTACACCGTGAAGCTGGCTCTTAGCTGAGAAGAGGGGGTGCAACGCGGCTTCAGCTGAACACTTAATGACTCAAAATGTTTAAGGCGAAGGTGCGCGTGCAGATGCACATGAAGCAAATGCTGGGTTTTCAACACTAAAAATACTCTGGAGTATCAAAACATTGCAAAGCACTGCCTGCTGATTTCCGCGGCTTTCCCATCGCTTGGCCGGCCTCCTGGTCCTTCCACCAGTGTCTGCCATCACTGAATGAGGTTGCAGGCACTCAGGACTTCTCTGAAGGGACAAGACACTTCCTTGAAAGCCTGAGAGTTAAGGACCTCCCTGGAAATCTAAATGCTGATGTTAAAAGAAAGCAAAGTTTGCTGCTAGATTTCACAGCATACTGCAGCTAAGAGGTAGGCTGGTCTGCTTTGTGGGCAATCGCACACCTGGGACTGGAGAAAACCAGGAGTGACACCTAGTCTGGTCGGCGGCTCTTCTGTGGGCTTTCTCCTGGTGAGCCTCCAGGGATACCCAATTCAGCAAACCTGCTAGAAGCAGCAAAACCCAATCCCGCGGGTGTGTGGTTTCGTGTAACAGGATACCCCTCAAACCCAGACGTGCAACTCCACCGAAGGTCTGACTCGAACGCATTACTTCAGTCCTCCCTTACTCATCGCGCACAACCCAAGCCCCAAATGTTAACGACTCAGCATGTTTTATCACAGTAGCATGTACACTTTCAATCATCATTAGAGACGAGGAGGGTCTAGGCTCAGGCACCAGGCCAGATTAAGTAAAACTTTCCATGAGGAAAGCTATTTGTTTTCTCCCAGAGCTGCGAGGCTTGGCCAAGAGGGAGGGAGGGAAAAGCTCGCCCAAGCCAGACCGAAGTGTAGACAGTGTTACTGGACTTTGCAGACTACCTGCGTGTTGTTCTAATGACATCTGGACTACTGGAAATCACCGAGTGCACTGAGGAGTTTTCAAAGGCATAATTGTGGCAGCAGCAGACTAAACTTAATGCCTCGAGAGCCAATCACTTTAATCATGAAGCTGAGATGTATGAAAAAGGATACATTTCAGCAAAAGAGTAATTCTGTCTGCTATGGTTCCTGTTCAAATAAACTATATCACCAAACCACGTGCATTTGAAGAATATAGAGGAGTGAAAAAAAAGAACATATGGTATAGAGGCAAAAAACTTTCATATATACTGTATAGTAGATATATGGACTTGTCAGACATCTAACAGTTCAACACTGTAAGCAATTCATGGGAATGACATTAGCAATAGCTCATATTACATCCAGGAGTTACAGCTTTTACTGCAAAAGTTATTTTTAAAAGAGCCATGTTTAAAATGAAATGGCTGGCAGGGCTGCAGCTTTCAGTAACACTTTACCTGTGGTTTTCCCACTTTTACATACTTATTGGGGGCTTAATGCTCCCAATTTACCTTTTCAGAGTAAAATAAAAGTCGCAATGAGTGCATTCATTGGCACGGTGCTATAAAACCCACAGCTGTGCAAAGACAATCACAAGAACAAAAGCCTCCTTGTTTTAAAAAAGATGATGATGTGGTTCTGATACTTTCTGTTAGCCACGTATCTAAACATCAGACACCTTCGTTTATGGCCTATGTATTTTCATCTTACTACATGAAGATTTATAGATCTGATCAAGTCAAGATCAGGATAGAGACCTTTACAAAAGCGTCCGTGTGGAGATGAGGAGGCTAAATTAATATACAAAACTTCAGACAAGATCTGTCTTTCAGATATTGTTATTCCAGTTCTGGCTTCTACACAGGACTTGGTGTGTTCTGGAAAACAGTTTTTTCAACAGAGGGTGGGACCCTGGCTCTACCGCTGGCAACGGGAGCGTGCCACCGGTTTCAATGTGGCTGGGACTGCATCTCAAAAATTGAGATTAGAACCCAGGATTAGAGAGATTAGAACTCAAAGAAGCTGAGATCTTCTTCAGCTCCAGCACTCAAGCACGCCTTGATTAAAGAATCCTCTGGGATGCTGCTTTGCTTTCAATTAAAAACTGCTTTTGTAAATTTCTGTGCGCTAATATAACAAATGGGATCACAACATGTACAATACACCTTGAAATCTGCTGAGAACATGTGTCATGCTTTTTTTCCTGTTGGTACCAATGTGTTTCCCCCTTGCTTTTTCGAAATAGCTTCTTTTTCATCTGTAATGAAAATTACTTTCTTTGATGTTTCTAACGGCAGGAAATAATTTCAGAACCGAGTGTCATTCTGCTGCAGGTAACAAATGTAATAGCTTGTGGGAGTGCCAGTTACAACCTGAAAAATGTTTCTTGGCATTAGCATACCTAATTGAACTCTCTCCTTCCTGGTGAAATAAAAGATTTGGAGCTCAGTTCTGTGTTCCACCCAGGCTACATCAGATCCAGGAAAGGGAAATAGGGATAAGGAAGGTGATTTCAAGTCACCTTTAGCATCTCCTGTTGTGAGCCTGGCTGGTTCCCAGCTGCCTGAACATCCTGAAAGCTGTGTGAACTTACACTCCACCGCCTCTGGCTTGGGGTTTCTTCTACCACTAAGCAAAGCAGTTAAAATTCGGAAAATTATCCGAGTTGCCCTGGTTAACAGAAAAGAAGCAGGATTAGTTCAAGAGCAATCTAGCACAGCTTTTGACCCAAGTCCTAGTTAGAAGGTTGGAGAGAGAAGCATGTTCAAAAGTGAGATATAAATTAGGTAAATTTTCACATCCCCTTGAGAGAATGACTGGTTCAAGGGACCAGGAAGAGTTCTCATCAGCTTCTAGCTTCCCCTAACTGGCCATTTTGTTGCTAATTCCCCTTCATACCTCAAAGGGCTGTACCGACTCATCAACCCCCAAATAAAATGTTTTCTCTCGAAAGCAATTACTGCATGGACTCGTACTGAAGAGGTCCCTCAAGCCTGCCTTAGCATTTGCCATCAGCTCCACCACCCTAGCAACTTACAGTACTCCCACATTGGATCTGAAAGGGGAATGTCACGTAACCTTCACTGTCTGGGGCAGGGGTGGCACAGGCCCACGGAGCCAGCGTTAGTCCTGACATGGTCTGCCAGGGTGTCCCAGTGGAGCAAGAGCTGCAAGAGCTTCTGGCGGAGAGGACAAGGGACACCCCCTCCCCTGCTGCAAAGGGCCACGGGCTCCTGCAGAGGACCAAAACCAGGCATAAATGTCACATTCCAACTGCTTTTAATCAAACCTTGCTGTGAAAGCAGCAAAGGGAGTCAGCCATAATCTTTGTTAGGAGGTTGAACTCAGAATTATTCGAAATGAATGCTGGTATACAAGCCAGATACCTTTTAATATCAAGAGCACAGCCATAATATATCAGGTATCACTTTACAGAGTGAGTTTTAAATACGTTATGCATGTTGAATCATATATTCACATACTGAAATGGACAGCACATTTAATGAGTAGCCCAGGTGGCTACTGTAGATTTTGATTTAAAACAAGATTGCCAAGACCAAAACGTATTTGCCAAAATGGAAGTCTCTTCGGGTGCTCCCTTTATATCACTTCAGCTGCCCACCATTACCGAAGCAGAAAAATGACATATACAGGATATATATTTATATAAACTCACTGACTGTTTTTCCATCTATACTCTGCAGTATAGATGGTCTATATTTGGAGATACTCCAGACCAAAAGGAATGAATATTGCTTTGATCCCATAAGTTGAAACCAAAAAAATTCTGTTTATACCTGGTCCAAGATTGCTATACATATATTATATACATAAATCAAACCTCCCCAAAGTGGTAAACAAGCAACCAAAATATTACCAAATATAACCTGGCATAATCAGTTAGATATTTTATTTGTCTGGTAGTCGCGTAGTATGTTAGATGCCTATACCTCACACCTCATGAGTACTTTCAGGTAAAACTGGAGGTATTTATAGCTACAAGACACTGTGAAGGTACACTTTTTTAATGGAGTGATGTTTTGAGAATTTGATTTTTAATGTCATTAAAATATTTCATTAGTTTTTAATTACATTAGGGATGAGGGAAAGAGTGGGTATACTTAGAGTAGCAGACAAGGAAAGCTGTCAGGTATATCTGACCTCTCTGGCTTTCATATTGTTCACTGGTGCAAAGATTGAAAAAATACTGAAAAAAAATGTTTAAATCATGCTGTATGAAGGATCTGAACTGAATCAGTGAGACAACAAATTATAAAGAGGTAGAGCATCAGTCTATTCTAAAAAAAAAAGTAACTTAAAAAAAAGAAGTCCTTACTCACAGGTATGATTTCATATTCTAGTTTCCAGAATATGGTCACAAAGCAGAGATATCCCACCCATTCCTCAAGGAAAACACTTAAAGATGGATATCATACTAACAAGAAACAATGGCGATGAATTAAAAGCTCCTATTAAAAAAAAACAACCCCAAGCACATGAAAAATGAGTTGCTCCTATTCAATACGAGCCACTCTGCAAAATCCATTCTTCCTTATTCCACAGTTTCAGCAAGAGGTCTGAATGGAATGGCACCAGGCACAAAGGCATTGCATATGGGGAGTGCTTTGCCTTTTCAGAGCACATCTCGGTGAACATCACCTGCAAAGACACCAGGAGCAATTATCGGTGGTTTCCAGGCAGTCATCACAGTGGCCAAACTGCCCTTTGAGACCGTGCGAGGCAGCCTAGATGCCATCCTTCCATACTAATAGGTTGGCACCAGAAGGGGATTTTTTACTGAGACGAGTTGATTAGATAGTTGCTGGGGAGGATAAGATGACATCAGATGTGGCTTCAAGTCACACTTACTCTGGCCTATGGGTGGGCTGCTGCCACCCAAGGCAGTCCTGCTGCCCTCCCTGACCTACAGCTACAGGCTTCCTGACCCTCTCGTGGGCTGGACCCAGCTATTGGACCCAGGGGATGTGGTTCCATAAACTGACCCAGCGGAAAACTACGTGGGTTTCGCTATTTTTGGCAGGTTAATTTTCCATTAGCCTGCTCTGCCACTCCATAATCAATTGATATGACTCAAAGGAAGCAGCAAGAACATGTGGCTAAGGGCAAGATGGATTGAGGCCACCCTTTCCATGGGAGCCTGCAGTTACATCAGATTAAATGTAACGTGAAACCAACGTCTGCAGTGGTGGCGGTAAGGTTGCCTCCATGAAATGCATATAGAGGAGACCTAAATAAGCTTCTAGCCTGACTCACAGCTTCGTGCTCCTGTCCTGTGTGCCTGAAGCACGCCGGGGCTCTGCATGGTTTGAACAGAGGGTCTTGGCCAGCACAAGTCCCACAAGACTTGCTTCCTGCCTTCAGCTCCTCTGCCACGTACTTTCTCTCTCGGCTGCTCAAATATTGAGACAAATAAAAAAGACAGTAGTAGTCTACTCCTTAAGAGTGCATGTCCTTTTCTCCAGGCAGCGAGATAAGGCATAGATAGGAAAGGGAAGCTCTCACGGGCTGCACTCCATCAGTGTGACCCCTGAGCCAAACCTAAATATCAGTTTAGACATAGGAAAGGGACTTCCTCTGGTTACCATTTCTGATTACCAGCCTTAGAGGGAACTGGTGCTGTTTAATATTTTGGAACAACCTAAGTTATATTGTTACCATAACTGTTATGTCTATGAATTCTTTCTTGGTCTGTAGTTCTTGTGGTCAGCCACAGAACAATTTTCAGAGCCTGCTGGATGCCAAAGGGAAGCATATCTGCATTTGGCTAGCTGAAAAGATCTTCAAAGTCAACTTTAGGTATCAGTGCAGATGTACATGGTGGCTTCTACAATTACTTCCGATTATCTGGCAGAGGACTGGTGTGCATGTGTGTCCAGAAGAAGGGATGGAATAGAGATGGGGGTAAAGACTAAACCACTTATGCTTTGTCAGAGAGAATGAGCATTGCTGAAAAAATTAAAATATCTCTCTCGGACCACATGGTAGCAAAGCTCCTCTGCTCCTCCAGGAAAAATCTGAAGCAAGCACGGCTGAGGAGTTTCACCCTTCATCCCTGAGCTGTAGTCCCATCTCTCCAGCAAAGATCAGCCAAAGGCAACTTCACAGTGCTGTCAGAGAAGCGGTTGATGGATTTTGGAGAGATAAGGCAGAAAGACTGCCCATTTCTTGTATTTTTCTATGAAGACAGCTATAGACTAGGTTTAGATTTTATTCTGTATTCTCTTCCTTCCACAGAAAACTTCTGATTTCTCTCAAAAACAAAATTTGGGCATGCCTTTTTATTTTGGTTTGTGTACATTTCTTGCTTGGTTTGTTGAAATCTTGCTCCTTACATCAATGTGGTAAAAATGCATGCTATATGAAGAAAACCTTGTCCCAAAAGATGTGTTGTGCAAAACTTTAGTGAACTGAACTCCTAATTAGGAAAAATTCCTTAGACCTGTCTATCATGTAACCAATAATAACTTCTGTTAAGAAAAATCATTTTCCTAGAGTTGAAAAGCAAAAGGCTGCTACTCAAGCTCCAAAACATTCATTTTTAATCCTAATTCAGCAACTATCGTGCTGTTTAAAATAGAATGACTAAATGTCCTTTTTTTAAAAAAAACAGTGCAATGAATTGTCTTTATATTCTCCCCAAAAGACAATCACATTCAGATGTTCCTTGGCACCAATTAGTTTCAATGCAGCATTTCAAAGGCATTTCTTGTTCAAATAGCATGATATGTTATATAAAGTTATGTGGCTATTGGAAGGGAACTCACGTACTGCATTAAGGTGAGGGTCCAGAATACTACTGGGATACTTAGCAGCAAGTGCTAAATCACAGTTCAGGGAGGTCACATAATCAAATTCCAGATTATCCCTTTTATTACGTTGAACTAATAAATCTTTGGAAACTAGAGTCTGACAAGTTCATCACAGCATTTTAGCTTTTCAGTGGTGCGTGTAGAATACATATACATATAGAACCTTACAAAAGGAAAAAAAAAAAAGGCAGCAGCAAGCCCACCATAAGAATGGAAGAAAAAGTAGCCTTAATGTCAGATGCCACCAGACTGAAAAGTTACGCTGAAAGATGTGCCCGCATTTTTAATTTGAACCTCCTCAACTGAAGTAGAGCAGTTTATCATTTAGTTCCAGTGAACAGATTTGCACATCAGACGTTTCACTGCATTATGGATGGGACAATGTTAAATATGTGTTCACTGCAGTTCCACAGGTCACTGGCATGGGCATAAGCCAAGACCATACGGTTAAGATTATTGCAATATAGCTATCGATCATGCAGCTAGCTCTACAGTAACTAACAGCATTTAATGCTTAGATAACATGGTTTCATTATCGCAAATGAAATTAAAGAGACCTTTCCTGTACAGAGACAATCCAAGCAAAAGTCCGCACCATTCCACCAGGCTGTTAATTGAACTTTTTTCCACCAGGGTTCAAAAGAAGGAGGGGGTTAAGGGAACTCACTGATATAGCAACATGGTTGAACACAAACCTATGCTGCGGAAGACTTACCATCATCCAGGTACATCTGGTCCAATTCCTCAGGTTCTCGCTTGATCGTTACAGGAATAGGGGCCAAATTATGATTACTTTCCTCATGCAACTCTGGCAATGACAGTGGTTGGGTTGTTGGAGACTCATTTCTGTGAACCTTCGGTAGCTGCTGCTGCTGTTGACCCATTATGGATGAGTGAGTTGGACTGCAGGACTGCAAATAGGTTGGCTCTTGGGTAACAGATGGAACTGGAGAAGAGGGACTGTTGGGATAGAGTGTTTGTTGATAACCAAGGGGACAGCTACTGCTCAGATGTTGACTCACCTGCGGCTGCAGCATGATGTGAGATGATTGCTCGGGGGAGCTTGGGTGCACAACTATAGACCTTGGCACTTCCTGTATGGTGGGGACACCTCCAGCGGGCTGCTGAAGTCCGAGGTGACTGTGGCCCGGGTTGGGGATGCACTTGTAAGGAGAGGACGAAAGGTCATGCAGCTTGGGGCTTGTGTTGGGAGAAGGTGACATCACGGCGTTCCTCTGCTGACAGGAGGCAAAGCCAGCCACGAGGCACGAACCGGGATCAGGGGGCATCATGATCTGCTGGCTGTAGTATGGTTTAGAGAGAGGGCTTAAGCCTTGATTCATTGGTCCACAGGTTTGAGCAGGCTCATAGTCATCTGTGGGTTCTGTTTTTATAATTGGAACTGTTAAAAGAAAAAAGTTTTACATAAACATGAGTTGCGTATTGGTATGATCAAGTTGGCTTGTGGCTAGGATACCCTTTGCAAAACAAACAACCTCTTGAATAAGACTCTGTGTGTCTTTTGCCTAGTTCTCCCACCCTATAAAAAAAAATGAATGAGTCATCAGCATAAGAAAGTCACAGCTGGTTCTAATATTGAAAAGGACTATTTTTTTTGGACTCTCCTCCAGCACTAATGTGCTATAAAAATCTATTTGCAAATAGCTGTGCTTCAGTGGAAGCTTTGGACCCAAGGGCTCCATGGATTTGTAGTAATCAAAGCAAGAATTTTAACTTGGATATACTACTGCATTTCTACGGCTACTGATGGCCCATTTGATAAATGTCTGCGCATTCCGTAAACTGGAACATAATAAGGTAGAGATGGGGCTTTCAGAGTTCAGTGAAAGTAAAATTGCAAAGATACACGACAAACTACTACGTACAAGAAGTCTTCAATTATGAGAGTATTTTTGAAGAGTAGGATTTGATTTATTGAGTTTTTACATGATTGTTTAATCTTACTAACCAGAGAATGGGTGTAAAATATTCAGTAAATTGCATCCAACCCTCAGTGATTCTAAGCTGGATTCAAACTGCCAATGCCAGCTCCTAACAAATGTTAACTCAGTGTCTGGCTACCAAGAAAAACTGACTCCTATTCTAGACCTCTGCTTGCTCTACCCATTGTCCCAAGAGGCTCTAATTGAGCTGTCAAGCCCTGTCTCTAAATACCACCAGCACATGGACAGAACGACCATCTATGAGCATCACCTCAGTCATGACAAATAAAGAGCTGCTTTCTCAAATCAGAGAAGAGATCCTTCCTCAAATCAAAGTGTCTTTTTCACATTGGCTTTCTCTCTCAAATCAGAGAGGGGTACCTTTCCTGCTTATCCTACAAAGTATGCAGTGCAAGGTAAAAGACACACGCTTTCTCTATCAGGAAAATGATAAATAATAGGGCCAAGCTAGTCTGTAGATTTATTTTTTCTAGCCAGATGCAACTCTAATGCATACAACAATTGAGTATGGACGCATGGTGGCATTTATCTTCTTTCCCAAAAAGAGATCCAGAGAACAACTGTCACTTGGAGGTGCTGTTGGAAATTGACGGTGATACCAGAGAAAATCTTTCAGAATATTAGAAGAAACAACCCATTGTGGCACAAAAGTTATTAATGAAACATCTTTGCACAACTCAACTAAAAGCACATGCATGTTGCATGTCTCTGACTATATTTTTATTTACACATGTTTTACAAACACTGTTATACATTCTCCAGCCATTTACTATGTTTGCATATGAGTCTTTTGAACCCCTAAAAATGCACGTGTGTGCATATGTACATATAAAACCTCTTTTAACACTCAAATTTTGCTGCTGGTGAATGTACTTCACTACCCTTGTTTTACAGTTCCCCAGCCTCTTGTTAACTTTGCTCCTTTTATGTTCTTTTACATATAGATGCTTGCAACACTTGTTTCAAGATTTCTAGCACCCCTAGTAAAAACATGTCTATATATGTAACAGATGCACAGGTGTTGCTCAAGACAAATGTGCTAAGGATAATGGACTGTCATTGGATTCCTCATAATCTTATTTTCACCTGCTCGTGTGCTGCACACTGGCTAGGAGGGCGACCAATGCACTTGGTGGCAGAGAAGCGGATTCCAGGCTCAGTGACAGATTTATTAAACCAGGATCACACCCTTTATGAAAATGCAAGACCAAAGAAACGCACCTAGATAAACACGGCAGCTCAGATATTGTAAGAAAATACCTTTAACAAGTTCCTGAGCTAGCAAATATTCTCACATGTTTTATATTAGCTTCACTGTACTAGCACTAACCACAGCACAGCTGGAAATATGATGGTTGTTGAACACTGAATTTTCCCAATATATCACTGTTATAGAAACACCTGTGCTAAATAATTCCAAGCTCAACCACTGGCAATTCAACTCCCATAAACCCTGGAGCTGTCTGACTCGTTATAACCTAGGAAAGGGTTATAGCCCTGGTGGCAGGCAGGCTGGAGGCTTTAAAGAAGGCAAGGCTCCTGATCTCGAGCTGATTTTTCATTGTAGCTCTTCTATGGCACGTCTTTGCTACTTGGTTTACCAGGCATTTTTCTGTCACTTCACTTTGAATTTTGTCTTTATAAAAGCAATGCCATGGGGTCTACTTGGAGGCCTGATTACTGGGAATCTGATTTCATTTGTTGCTACACTGAAACACACCTGCCGCAACCAACGGAGGATACCCAGTTAAGTCCTACTCTGCACTGGGCAAAGGACTGATGGGCAGAAGGGACTCTATTCCAGACCCGTTAGTCTAAAAACTCTCTTGGAGATGGTGGCACCAACCAAGGACGCTCCCGGCTGCCCATAAATTCAGAGTTCAGAGGGAAAATAGAGACGGGTGTTAATTACAGGGCCAGTCAGGGTAAGTCACAGTAGCTTGTTTGCTGATGGCAGGTTGCTAGCCAGAGAGGGAAACAAGAAGGAGGGATATGAGATTAAGTGGGACCTCCATTTTACTTGACAATTATTTCCATTGCACCCTTGTATTGCTCTGAACTGATATTCCAGAACACCAGTTATTTCATGTAATGGGAAACAAATTGTCTTTAAATGGACAGATATTACCTGCACGTAGGCTTAGAGGTGTCTGAACTTGTTCAACTGAATTGTCTCCATTACCTTTTTCAATGTGTTTTTTCAACACAGTAAAAGAGTCTCCCCTTGCTAAGCATTATATATTTTGTTTGTATGCTAATTTCATCACTAGAATAGATAATCACACTGAAAGACAGAAAATATTAATGCTGAAACTGTGAAGGGATTTGTATCTGACTTTTCAGTGCTTTGCCACTTGTATAGCCATTTAACACCCTGCAGAGCGAATGTACAGATCTTACAAAGCTGGGATGGCAGCTGCTTGCTCACCCCCCTTTAAAGTGTAAATGTCCTCCCAGGGTACCAGTTTGGAGAAGGAAGCTCCATAGGAATTTTTTCTGTTTTTCTTTTTTTTTCTCCTGGAGAAACCATTACTAATGACCCAGATGATCTGGGATCAGACCTGCAAACCTGAGCACGTCAGCAGAAAGGTAAGACATTAACGCTTCCCTTTCTGGCTAGACCTCAACTTTTGTTATTTAGGTGAATAACTTTATTACTTGACTTGTGGAGGACAGATATACCACAAATTGCTACACTACACCAGTTAACAGTTTATTTATGACACTCTGTCCTGTATCTGCGTCTCCCCAGCCTACGTAATTCCACCAAATGGCGTAACAAAGGCCAACAATCTTTGCCAATGTTTGCATTTCCAAACTCAGCACAAAGGAGCTGTGAGTCTAATGACCTGGTCATTCTGAAAACACTTTGAATGTGTCAAAAGTTGGACTGCGGTGGGCCCAAGGCAGGAGCTGTGGGTATTTCAAGACACACCTTCCAAAACCAATGCAGGAACAGCCTGTACCTGTACTCACCATCACAGTGTCTACGGTGTTACTCAAACAAGTTAAAATAAAGTTGCATGTAATAAGGCTACCAGTTCCTCACACACCCTACCCACTGTATCGCTGACTTTTGGGTGGCTGGGACCCTCAGCCAGGGGAGCAGCCGTAGCTGACTTAGAGCAGCCAAGGATACAAACCTTACATGCTCACCTTCACCATTTTCTCCCAGGCAGGAACCGAGTGGGCTCCTCCAGAGCAACCAGGGCTGATCATCGGCCAGCTGTGGGCTAGCGTTACCACTGACCTATTGACTCATGCTTGATTAACTGCAAATCTTTACAGACCTGAGCTAGAAAAAGAGGTTTCATTCTCAAATACATGCCTGTGGAGGCATGGTACATATCCATTTCCCACATATCCATTTCCACCGTCACTCACTCGCACAAGTGAATATTTCACACAGGGAGATGAGACACGATACAGAGAGTACACTTAATTTTCTCAGCCTTAATATTTAACAGCGAACAGTACTAGCTTGACTAACTTCTAGCTCAAATATTTCAAATCTTAAATAGCCTGGTAAAAACCTGCCAGCTGAAAGAGACACTCCTAGTCACAGGGCAGGCCTGGACTGGCAATTAACTGGAAAGACCTACAGCTGTTCAGAACCTGCAGGTACTTTTAGCAGAAAACGGACTATTTCTTAAATTCAGCAGGGCGATATCAAATGGCAACAAGCATTCTGTCTCTGTGGTGCTGAGATAACACCCAGTCTTGCAGACTCCCAGCTGGCTAGAATGAAAAACTGTGACTGAATTTGCCATAGACTGAGATTTGCCAATAATCAGTTGCAGCTATGACACCAGAATTTGTGGAATTGTAAACAGAAAAGATGATGCAGTTTTTACATACACTCAGACTCAAAAGTAATGTTACTTGGTTAAGAGACCCTACTCTGCTGAAGGATCAGGCCCTTGCCATAAAAAGGAAAAAATGAATGCAAGCTTGGTTCGTACGGTGAGTTTTTAAATGCTTCTTACTCCACAATGCATTAGATGATTTTAAGTAATCCTCAATTTTTGTCATATTAAAATATGACAGAGCTCCCAGTTCTAAATTAGTCTGATAAGCAACTTAATCTGTGCAAATTGGTTTTCAATGGTTCGATGATGCCTTCTTAGACTCTGGATTCATGTCATTATGTCACCTAATTTAATACGAAGTTCTGAGAACCATGCACTGGCAGCAGCCCTGGCTATAAATCAAAGCTTCTTACTCAGAGACACCAGGGTTATGACATCATACCAAGGCACTGAGCAGAAGACAATGGTCCTTCTGTGTGGTTCTGAATCTGGGAGAAATATTTCAGCCAGTTCTGCAAGCCCACGTTTAAATGAAAGGCCTTTCTAGCAGGTAAAAAGTTAATATATCAAACCTTGAAGAAAAATAATAAATCATGCACATTCAGTAAAGGGAGTCAGAAAGTGCTTAAATATAAATTATATGTATTTTTTGACAATTCTAACAAGTCTGTTTGCTTTTACACTTTAGCAATCCAGATGGGTTTTTAAATTTTTTTTTGGGGGGGTGCTATTAAAATATGTGAACTGAGAAAATATAATCATATAAATTAAACAGATGTTTGTCCTGATTAACATTAAACTAACAAATTCCCATTTCCACGTAGTATTATCAATGCATACATTTATGGCACTAAAACATATTTATTTTACCCTTAAGTTTGATTGAACCTATCAAACAAAATAGCCACCTTTCATGGTGCAGACTATGATGTAGTTCCCTGGCACCAGCACACAGATTTTGGTTAGAATATGAAAATCAAAACACTACTTTTTTCATCATGTGCACACACATTTCTTCAACTTCTGGACTAAACATCTTGTAATTGGTAAGAATTTGGGATGAGACTTCCAAAGAGGGTGAGCTGAGCTGAGCTCTGAAATGCTGTTTGTACCTTCAAAATCCTCCCCAGTCAGTCAGTCTTGAGCCAGGCAGCACACCCCCTCCCACCACCAGCGAGATGTTCCTTCAGAAGATGCTGCGCAGGTTATCCTGACTGCTGCCACTGCTCTGCTGCTGGCCAACCGGAGACACGGTTAGGGATGTGGACACATCTCCATGTACAGCTTAGCCACTCTGGATTCATGCAAAGACAAAATCCTGGCTGCTGCGGCAGCACCAGCTGGATCCAGTAGGCTTGAGCAGAGCAAGGACCTCATCCCTCGTTCTGACTCTGGAGCAGCCTGGTGTTGGGGAGAGGCAATGGGCTGGCTGCTCTCAAAAACTATAATCCCTCTTTTTTTGTAACACTAGAGCAGCAGTGGCCGAGCAAAACTTTCTGAAACGCCCTGCCAACGTATCCGCAGCAGCGACAACCTCAGTGACAAGGGACGTGCACTCAACCCCAGGGATGTCCCAAGACAGTCACTACAGGGACCTCTGCACATGCTTTCCGTGAACTGGGTATTTTTCCCTAGGCACCAGTTCAAACAAAACATTTTTTAAAGGTCAAGCTCCTATCAAGCCTTTGCTTTTCAGTTAATAAAACCAGAGCACGGTGACTCAGAAACAAAGGGAGCCTCATCCTATCAAGAAGCTGTGGGCAGCACACATGTGCGATTCCAGGTTTTATCTACGCAAGTATCTGAACTCACTCACCCTCTCTTCCTAGCACACTGCTACCAGTACTGCTCATCGGGAGGGCTACCTCTAACACATGCCTGCCTGCCCGCTTTGGGTTCATGTGTATGTATTTTTATGGGATCAGATGCATATGCACAGTTTTATACAAGAATAGCCTCTAGGTAGATGGAAGCCTTGCGCGTGCATCTCAGCCTGTAATCTCGGACAGTGCCATTATCTGATTAGAAAGTACTTTCCAGCTAACTCATTTGCTAAATGCTTTTCAACAGCTGTTAAACTATTAGGTTATTCAATGCATATTTATGAAACAGAAGATTATATATGGTAGCTTGGTACACACACTGTTAAACCAGGTGGGGAGGAGTGGAAGGTAGGTGGAGGGCACTTGGGTTGTGTTAGTACAGAAGACAGGCATTACCTTTCTTTCAAAAGAAAAGGGGAAAATTCTTAAAAGGCACAATTAAATTTCCATCATAACACCTTATTAAATCCTACAATGTTGAAAAGGATAAATCAAGTCTCGTGTTACGCCCGCTTGGGCTGCTCTACTGCTGCTCCCACAGCACAGCACCCAACTCCACCACTGCCTTCAGCTGGAGGTTTAACTGTGCGCAACACCCAGGCCACGCTGGCCAAGGCTTTCTATGTCATTTCTATCAGACATATTAAAATTCACTGGGGTGAGCTCTTTTTTGATGCTGCTGCACAACATTACGCTGCCAGCACTGACATTACTCCTGCTCTCCTTATGAGGGGAGAATAGGAAAGTGGGGGCTGCAGGTGGGGGTCCCACAGGGCAGTAGCATGGGGGCAGCTCCACACTCCTCATCCCTGGCAGTCCTGCGGGAAGCTCTGCAGGGATGGGCTGGCAGGAGGGCATCCTTACTGTGCCAGTCCTACCCCTAGATCCGACCTCTCCAGAGAGGGGTTTGGACCCGGCTGACCTCAGCCCTCTCGGCTCTGACGTGGTCTTTGTCTTCAGAGACAGATGCAGTCCCTCCCACAGCCAGCAAAACACATCCTCACCCATGCATTGCACCTCCGGCAGCCACCACCACCACCACCACATCCCCTTTAGGATCAGTCACTGGGCTAGATTAATTATGGTGATCAGCCACTTGAGGAGAACAAAAATAAGCACCTCCTGTAATCCAGCCCATGTAATTCTAAACCCCGTTCTCCCTCACGCAAGTTTTGCCTTTTGGCTTTTAAGCTAATTGGAAGATCCTAAAGCCCGACACTTGCTAACATATGCATGTGAAATCCCTGGGAAGTGTAAGGGAGGGATTCCTCGCTATGCTCATGCAGAGGGGTTTGGTGACTGAAACTACAGGCTGGGTTTTGTCATCTGAAGGGGAATATTTCAAAAGGGAGCTACTGCCAAAAGACAACTTCATGCACTGGAAGGTAACTATTATGGGTGATCACTGCTGCTGCAACGGAGCCTGCTGGTCAGACACAGCCAGGAGCTTCTATACCCACCCCTGCCTATCGCAGGGACATCACACAGGTAATGCTCCTTCTTAGCCTTCCAGATGAAGATGGAGCACCCCACAGTGAGGCATAGTTTTGCCTCTCAAGATGAAGATGGCTGCATCTGTAGGTCAGGGGTGGCTGACTAGTCTCTGGCTGACAGCAGAGATGTGATGTCACCTGGATGAAGCATGGGCAGCTCTAATGGGGACCCAACAACTAGGAGCAAAAGCACCTGAGGCCATCACGCAGCTGAGCGTGATGCGTGTTCTCTCCGCTCCACCGCAGACCTCACACGGCTGCTGGAAGCGGGTGGAGGGGCCGATGCACTCAGCAATGATGGATTTTGTGATCCTCTTAAATGGAAACACGACTCTGACCAAATCTCGCCTGCTTTTTGTTACTCTGTTAAATGTCAAAAGTAGCAATCAGCCACCTAGCAGCCAAAACAAACTAAACCGTAACACCACATGGTGTAAAAATGAGTGACCGTGATTCATATTTCCACCTAAAATAAAAAAAAAATACGCTGGGGCCAACCTTTTTTCCCCCCAGGTCCCTCCTGTTGCCCTCCCCATGCAGCCTGGCGGCTCCCTGGGCTGGATGAGAACATTTCCAGCCGCTCTGAGGCTTCCCACCTAGCCCAACCAAGCTCAGTCCCCTCACACAGCGCCCCGGGAGGGTGACAATGACCTAGAGGTGGGCCTGGGTAACCTCCATGCCTCTTGCTCCAGCTACCCAGGCCGGTGGTGAGGCGCTACTGCCACGGCCCAGCTGCCAGTGGCCATGTTGGCTAGGAGGCCGCAGGTGAGGATCCCCTCACAGAGCAGGCCCTGAATTTGGCCTCGCTTCCCCAACCACCCCCAAATTACCACCATTTCGCAGACTGGTAATTTCGCCAGCCTCGAGCATGAAAATTCAGCACCTACTCAAGAGCTGAGAGGTGTCAGGAGATGATCGGCGCGAGCCGTGCTCAGCAGCACATGATGGTGGCAACGCCTTGCGTCCTCGTTTTATTGTTTTACTGCCAAGGCGGCCCATGTCGCCTTTTGACTTAGAAAGCGAGCTGCGGGCGGAAGAGCCGAGGTGAAACGGAGGCAGGGCTGCTCGGTGCAGTCACTAGAAAACTGCTGATCGCACCCGTCTGCAAGGGCAGGCCGGGGATAATTTTAGCGCAAGGGGCAGGAAGAGAGGAGGATGCCGGCCATGGGCACCCCTCGCCCTTTCCAGGGGCACACCACCAGCTCCCCACCCCTCGTCGCCACAGGCAGGCTGTCAGCACAGCTCCGCACCCACAGATTCAAGGGACCTCCGTCCCCACCAAGTCACTCGTCTACGTGGCCGGGCTTTCAGAGGAGCTGGGCACCCCGGGGGCCGGTGCAGGTGCCTGCGGGGAGGCGAAGGAACTGCAGCGTGGAGCCTGTGCGCTTGGAAACCTGACCCTGCGGGCGGCAAAACGCGTTCCAAAATAAAAAAGTTACTCAGCATATCAACACCATTTTAATAATGAAGTAGCGAAACGATTTTTTTAATAATGCTTTGACAATTAAGAAGCCTGAGAGAAACAGAAACCGGAAATACTTTATCATCAACTCTGCAAAAGCGTATTTTTCATTCCAGTGAAAGAAACACATCAACTTTCCTTTTCCCATCTTAGTAAATATTTCCTAGACAAACTAGCCTGTCTTTGCTTAGTCAAATATCACTACTTCTCTAAACAAAATTCAAAGAAAAACTTTTCTTGATCACCGCTCCCGATATCAATATTCATTAGATAACAGAAATCATAGAGAGCATTCACTCCTATCTGCAAAAAATAAGTTCTTGAACATGTTTCCTCTATTTTGATGTACCTACTTAAAAGAAATCTGAATAAACAGAGATCTAACTCTTATCATTCAGTGTGTTGCTTAATGTCTTCTGAGCTGGAGAACTCCTTCAGCTTACTTAGCAGATGAAAGCACGGAATCTGGAACCACAGCACACATATCTGATTGCTTGTGTGCTTCTTCAGCCTCTCCAGATCAGTTTATACCTCAAATGCTACCGCTTACATATAGTGATTTCAGAACTTCAAACGGACTCCCCCTGTTTGAAACGCATATTGGGGCAATGGTATAATAAATTCATAGAAGCAAAGTGGTATGCAGTCATAAACAGAAAAGAAAACCAAGTGTTTTTCTAGAGGGTAGGGTTCACAAATGTGGGGTTCACCAATGGTGTTCCGAAATGTTCTGCTGTGCATAACGGAGTGGCAGAGCACGTCTGCACGGAGCTGCAGCAGTGGAGAGACATTAAAAGCCGGATATCCAAGCGTCTGCTCATCGTGCTTTGCTCAGACTCCTGACTGCAGCATCCAGTCCTGCGCCTTTCTCCTCACATTCTGGTGGGATGTGGCAATGCAAAACGTAATAGTACTTACCATATGAGCTGTGGGAATTCACCTGTGCCAGAATGGTATAGAAACTACTCATATTTCTGTGACAGGCATGTCTGAGGAGGAGTCTCAAGAGCCTACAGCCTGCAAGCTCCAGGACAAAACCAAAAAACTGATATGCAATTGCTCAGCAATGCGTAATACTGAAGCAATACTTAAAAAAAAAAAAAAGACATTACAGTCACTTCTGTACAATATGGGCTAATACAGGATTCGGGGATTGCTCAAATTCAGCAGAACAGTAAATCAAAATTTCAATTAAAAGTGGATTATGAGTACTTAGGTTTACAGTCTGTCCCAAGCCAAAGACTTAAGAAAGCCCATTCGCCAGATCTTGGCTCTCATTTGTGAAGTCTCTACTCTCTGTTTTGTTTTGTTATTTAAACTTTTCATTTACAGAGCAGTAAGATTTTCATTTTTACATATTTTTTTTTTTTTTATTTCTCAGGCAGGAACTCATCGTCACCAAGTAAGTCCCTGCTCTGCAAAACACTTCAGCTAACACAGAGGAAAAGTACAATCCTGCCATATCTCCGCAGGACGGGAGAAGCCTTACGGCGGCGAAACCGTAACGTTCTGCTGGAGAGGGCAGCTTGTGCTGGCTGCACATCACAGAGCTGTACTCCATGGAGATGCTATAGGACCATCCACGGGAGGTGGGATGAGCGAGGCCATGTGTCCCTGGATCCACTGGCTGTTTTCCCCTAGGGAATGAGGAGAAACAGGAGCTACAGGAAAAAAAAAAACAGCCTATTGCTCTGTGGTCGGGGTGGGAACTGTACAGCAAGCCCATGGCTCTCCCGCTGGTTGCACCATCTCTGTGTGCCCACACCCCCCCAGGAGCAGGGCCAGCAGGCTCACACACTATTTAGGCTCTAGTCTATTTACGCTATTTTGCTTTGGCACAGTCCAGTTGATCTGTAAAATGTACTTCTAATGTGTGTCACACAGCTTTTAAAAGACCCCTCACACAGAAATACCTGCAAAATTATGGTAGGCAACGAAATGTTAGCATTTTGACTAGTCCTAAAGCACAGAAGTTTACAGGATACCATCTGATTTGGCTAAAACCACATCTTACACTTGATGATCACTTTGACATTAGCTTGTCAAAAACCTACACCTCCTATGTTCGTGGGATTTTTTTAAGCAAGAGACAGGGTGTTACCTGGACCAAAATAGTACTTATCTCCTTTACTTTTTTTTCCACACTGATCACACAATGATTATTGATTCAACTATTTTTTTCTTCACGAGCCAAACTTTGGTTTTCTACAATGTCTTGAAAACATTAAAATAATGTTGTGACTGAAACGAAGTAAAGCAGAACATCCTAAAATGACTCCTCGAAATGCAGCAGTGTAAATGACTGATTCAGTCACTGTGCATGGTTTCCAAAGACACAGTCAAGGTGATCAGATCTACCTTTGAAAGGCACAATGGAAACAACCACCAGCAACATCAGGGCAAAACCTTACAGCTGCAACACAGGCATAATAAAAACATACTAAACTATTAATTCTGATGATTGCAGAAGCACATTCAGCCTTACTGCTGTTATGAGAGAGTTTGCAAAGAACATAAGATGTTTTTCAATTACCTATATGCACATATATATATATATATTAAGAGAATGTGAGTGGAGAAGTAAACAGGAATGGGGGAAGGCATATTTACTATTCAATACCTGCTTCTCTTTCCCCTACTCTGGTGTTGCATTTTTTCTTTCAGGTTTCCCTACACTGAAAGAAAAAGATTTCACAGGAATTTAAATCAGTACAGCAGACTAAACAGGGTTCCCAATGTTTTCAACAATTACCATAATTAAAGATGTCTTTGCAGAATAAAGCCTCGGCTGGTTCTCTGTTGCCTGTCACTAGGTAGCTATTCCCATCGCTTCACATCAAATGAAACATCAAATGGTGGTAGCGTAAACCAACTCTGCAGCAGCAAATACTATTCCCATGGTTTAGAATAAAATGGTAAAAAATGGCCTATGTAAAGGCTGGAGAGGAAAGATGCTGTTTAATAGACAGCAGTTAACAACAGGCATGTATGTGAAATACTTATGAGGCTAACTTGCACGGCAAGGCAATACCTGTTGGCCTCTAGAACAGATTTTTGTTGCTGAAGTGTTGTGCAAGAGAATAACAACTCCCTCTCTTTCCAATTTAAGAGATGAACAGTCTTTAAATACACACAGACATACTCACTGGGGATGAAGTTTGCATAAGTGGGCTGATTCAGTGAAGCGTAGCTATGCGGCACATATGCAATAAGCAGTCAGCTGCCCATGTCCGGTTTCCTGTATTTTTATTTTAAATTAAAGTCCCGATAAAAGTCTGGAGTGCATGTAAGCTAACTAGGTGAAATTCCAAATGTGTATTTTATGGGATTTCACCTGAAAAAAGTTGGCAGGCCTCTTCAAGTCATGTGACATGATTCAAGTATTGCTTTGTGGGAATTTCCCTCAGAAGGACTATTTTCATTTGGAAACTCTACAAAAGAGCACGAACCTCATCATTTTTCTAATTCCTCTTCCTTCAAGAACAACAACAAAACAATCACCCTTTTTTTTTCTTCTTTCCCTAAAAAAGTGTTCTTTGAAAAAGAGCCATTTCAAATAAATTAAAAAAAAAATATCTAAATTTACTTGCTATTAAAATCTTCATACAAGCCTGCTTGGAATTCACCTAGCGTGAGTACTTCATTGTCACTTCACAGTCACCAATATAAGCTTTCAAAATAAACTGGCCCACATGTTTCTGAACATTTGCTATACACGAAGCATTTTGTATGGAGCACTCCGATCTCCATCCACATTGTGCTTTTCACTACTACCCACGAGCTGCGTCAGCCTGGAGCACTATTTTCCCACCACACAAGACAGCGAGGTGGAGGATGACTGGAAGGAGGATCCCCACACGACCTCCAGCTCAGAGTTTACAGTGCTGTGGTGCAAATGCAGCAGTATTATTCAAATGCAACGTATCCTCTGGGGCCACAAAGTCAGACCAAGGGTTGACAGCAACTTAGCAGAGAGCTCAGCACGCTCACCATTTGTGGCTACGTGTGTTTTTGTGTGAGTTTGTGCTGGGGCTCTTCAGCTCCCAAAAGGAGAAAAAGTCCTTCTTCCAACAGGTCTCTGCCACCTATACAAAAGAAAATAATCCACAGAGACGGTCTCTTGTGTGGGCAGCAGAGAGAGGCAGCTCTCATGGTTTGACTCTCACTCTCATTTTATAGCACCAGGTATACCTCCACATTACTCAGGTTATTAAAGAATTGTCAGAGCCATGTATCTTTCTAAGTAATCATCATTATCTCCCATTTTTACTAGCAGAGATAAGGAATATATTTTGTTACCATTAGCAGGAAGATAGGTGAAAAGCTGGTACTGGCTTCTCTTTCTCTTTCCATTGCAGACATAGAAGTTGACCTGAACAGGGCTGGTAATTCTCTGATTGCGGAAAGGTGGTATCTCAACCACCAACGAATTCTGCAAAAGCAACAAATCAGAAAGTCAAGGCACGACGAAGGCAGTCGAGCTGTGCAATAGTATTCACATCTTAACCCCGAGAAGGAGGCGGCTGGGCTCACAAGGAGGAACACACTCTGCAGGGGAACTCGTGGGCTTTGTGGGCAGGGATGGCCTCCTGCTGCCCTCAGTGTCCTCTGTGCCAAGGACTCCAGAAGTAGGGAAATAAGATTTTAGTGTGGCTCACAAACCACGCTAGCCTTCACCTCTTCCCCTTGGATGCGATACCGCATATGGACAATGCTCTATCCCTCTCGCCTCTGAAAAGAATCAGGGACCACAATCAAATCGTGGTCACTAACTCAGCAGGAGAAAGCACAATGGCTTGGCTGGCAGGTCATCTCCAGTATATCTCACCCTTAACCAAATTCCTTTGAAAGCAGAATTAGGACAGGCATATGATTATTCAAATGTTTCCATCTTCTGCAGTGAAATGTTTTTTCATACAACAACTCAGGAAGTTTTAAGCTTGCTAGTTTCTGTGGACGGGAGATCTCGCTACAGGAAGAAGGGCTGGAGAGCATGTAGATGATCTTCCACTGTCAGAAACCAAATGCTCCAGCACGGAGCTAAGGAATGACTTAGCTGATGGGGCATCAGCTTACACAAACGCACAGTGAAATCTGCTATGACCATCAAAACCTCCCTTGGCACTTTTTGAAAGAATAAAAGGGAACGCTCGTCTTAGCATTTGGCCTGCATTCAGCTGAAGGGCTTTATATTGTTTGCCTGCATGTCTCCAGCAGGTTTGCAGCTAACAAACTGTTGCGTATTCCTGCAGAGGTGAAATAGTGGCCATATTTCCCACTTATAGTCATGGCTGAGGGAGCCACACTTCTCCAACCGTGAGGCTGATCTCCTGTGAGGGGACTCACATTTCTTCTGCCGACGGTAAACGAAAGCCAAGGAAAATGATCAGAAATTGCTTTGGGAGCAGAGGGAAGAACTGACCCAGCAAGGCAGAAGATGAGCAGACGGGGCTGGCCCATCCCAGACAATGAAAAAATATTTTCCAAATGGTCTCTCCTACTTTCGGGATGGCTTCCAATGAAGGCTTTTTACCCCACGCTCCTATTAAAGAAAGATTTCCAGGAGGGGAGGCCTAAGTACTTGTTCTGTTTCAGTGGGGAGACACTGTGCCAAAGCCTTGGAAATCCCTCTTTAGTAACAGTGCTGGAGAAGGCAATATATATTTTTCATCTTGATGTTAAAATATTTAAGGCAGACTTACTGGCTTGCACATTTCTTTGTCGGTTTTGGCTTCCATTTCCCACACATGGTGACCATCTAAAAGACAAAAGAAAAAGATATCTAGTTCCGTCCTTTTTTCCCCTCCCAAGCCTACAAAAGAATGACTTTTCCAAAAAAATCTCTTTGAAGGGGCACTGCATATATGAAAACCAGCTCTCAAAAAGCATTGACCAAGCGTTGCCCAACCAGGAGGCCATCTGGGCAGCCCGCGACGGGAGCCCATTTAGCTTTTTTGAAGGGGGAACCACAATCCAGAGGCCATGATACTGCGATGGGGGAAAGCCAGCGGGAGTTTATTCTGCCGCTCGTTTGGACAAAATACGCAACTATTCTACAAAAGCTTCTACAAAAGCTTCCCAAACTTTCAGACAAAAGTACTGCTACTTACGAGGCCTTTTGATTACTACCTATACAGAAAGTCATATTCAACATTAATATTAAACAAACCAAACAGTATTAAGGAAGCTGCTCAGCCATGCGGCGTTTCATTTTAATACAGTCCTAGTCTGGCTTGTCATAATTCTGCTGCTTGGATCAAAAGGCATGGCCATAGGCTGGGAAACGTAGCTTTAGACTCCATTTTAAAGTTGGTTGAGCTCAGCTACAGTGGACCCACCTACAGTTTTCTAGAGCCGCTTCTAGAGGTGTGTTGGGTCCTCCTAACTTACTGTATTTCTGTTTTCAAGCAAACATAGATTTAAGCCACAGCTATCGCTTTTTCTGAGGACCCGTCTTTTGGAAGGAATTGGGTTTGTCTGGTCATTTTTCCTGTGCCTCACTGATACAGAAGTCGCTGGTCAATAACAGGGTTTTTCTTCTTCCTCGTGGCTTCAAAACTCAACAGCAAAGAAATGAGAAAAATAATGCAAAACGTAAGGTTTCCATTCTGCAGGCCTAAAAAAACACAAACGTGTACGAAAGGCCACAAGCAGACTGCTGTCTAAGTTGGGCAGCGGGGACACATGCAGCTTCATAAGTCCCACCATTGTCAGACGTCACCGGAATGAAGGGGAAATTGAGACTTTATGTCATCTCTTTTGTATATTTATTGCGGCATCGGGACATGCAAATGCAAATATTAGCTATTTTGAACTTCATCACATAGACGTGGGCCTGCCTTAGAAAAACAGCTCTCGGCAAGGTAAAAGAGTGAATGCACTTTTTCTTCTCTCTTCACTTTCATGGCCAGGATGGAGGTGACGCATTTAGAACTGCCTGATTTATTACAAATGTCTGTAAATAATATTTTTGTGTACAGCTGTCCTACTGTGAAAGGAATGCTGCTGAGGCACTAGCCCTGGCGATTGTTTTAACATCCAAAACCCCTTTCTTTTCAACGTATGGAAAGAAGTGCAACGTGAAAGCTGCAGCACAAATAGCCCAGTGGATTTGGCAGGTCGTTCTGTAGGAAACAATTAGCAGATCTACCCTTAGTTTCTTCCTACATTTTAAACTGTGATGCTGGAAAAGGAATCCCTTTAATTGGTACTGCCACGTTCGGCTGCAGGGAGAGAAGGAGCAGCCAGACCGTGCTCGAGTCTCCTTAACGATGCCTTTTGAGAGCGCCAGAATTCAGGCAGACTTCTCAGGAGGACTGGCAATCACTCCACAATTTATCCAACAGATGCTTCCCCCGAGCTGTCAGTAGAAAAAAACCTGACTGAAATTCGGCAAGCCGGGACACATCCCTTGTCTGGGAGCAGCTTCCTTTATCTCCCCCGGCTCCGTCCACCACCTATAGAGCCCCCCCCCCCCCTCCCGTAGCCCTCCCTTCCCCCCCTCCCAATTAATTTGATCATTTGTAAAAGTAACACAGCACTGACACCATCACACATTTTGCAAAGTCTAGGAACTTCTGCTTTGTAAGGGGTTTGTTGGTGGGTTTTTTTAAAATCTACAGACGTCCAGACTAGTAGTTAACATGTGTTCAATTTGCCTTTGTAAATGGATTACCAGAAGTTCAGGTTTTTTTGCTATGTTTAATTTCTTCTTTGCAAGACGAATGATCTGATTCAGGTTTCTGTTTTTTATTTCCTGCCGATACTTCAGTAAAATTCAAAATGACTCCATCTCTAGCTAATCTTTCAATTACTTCACGCAGCACTGCCTTTATGCGCTTTTGAAATTTTTATGATGACAAAGAGAGTTTGTTCAGAAATATTTTAAACGCTGTAATCTAAACTATTAGGAAAATAAAAATCCAGAGCCGTGGCTCGTCTTTGGAAGCTAATAAGAACAATACGGGTTTCGCTCCAAGAAATTCCCTTGAGACTGTCCAGACCATTGCAGCTCAGCGACTAAGGGGAAGGGGAAGAAAGGGAAGAAGCAGGGAACAGACAACTCATTAACAGCTAGTGACATTTCATTTAACAAAAACACAGGGAGGAAAAGTTGTTATGAAGCAGAGACCAAAAAAAAAAAAAAAAAAGAAAAAGAAAAAAGACAATTCCTCATATTACGTCTGGTGAACCAACAGGGAAATCTCAATCTCAACGCCCACGGACTGGGATCAGCTCCAGGAGGGAAACCTTAGACCACTACGTCAACCTCTTACAGTAAACATGTTTTGCAGGTTTATACAGTTCAGCTGAAATTTAACAAAAAAAAAAAAAAAAAAAAAAAAAAAAAAAAAGAGAGAAAGGAATAATGGCTCCAGAAGGGTTTGTGGGAGCCTGACGCATCAAGATGACCTGCCTGCACCGGAGAGGAGGGTTTTGCCCCCCAGCGCCCGTACCCGGGGACCCCGGCGAGCGGGCGGGATGCCGCCTCCCGTCAGCGTGTGCCGGAGGAGCGAGGGCTGCTCGACCACAAAAGTTTCCATTGTACGCCTGCCACATCTGCAGCAGCCCGCCTGGGCCGGGGCCCGAGGCAACTCCCTCCTGGCCCCCCGCCAACCAAAGTACACCAGAGCAATTTATACCTTTCCAAAATGCAAATAATTCAAATTACAGACATAACACGAAGCTGAAGCAGACACATTTCAGGCATTCCCGTTAAAGTTTACTCTCTGGAATTACCGTACCCAAATGGGCAGTTGTTATACGGGGAAGGGGGGGCGGGAGGGGGGAGACGGAGGCAGGAGAGGAAGGAGAGGAGGAGGCAGAGAGGAAAAGGGAGAAGGGAGAAAACAGCTTTTCCAAAGGTCTCATTTCATTCCCTTTCATTTCGCTATTTACTTTTACCGAGTAATAAGAAGTGTCTTCTCCAAACCAAATGCCTGGCTTTGTTTGGGTGTTTTTAAGATTTATAGCGCGATATTTTGAACAGAAAGACATCTCTTTATATAGCTAAACAGTTGTGTCAAGGTATTATACTGGGTCTGTTTTATTTTGTGGTGGGTATTTTTGTTTTTTGTTTTTGTTTTGTTTTTTTTTTACAAAAGGGAAATAAAAACAAAGCATCCGCGCACAGAACCACAGGGGACTCCACGCAGAGTCCCCCAGGGAAGCGTCCCCGCTCCCTCGGTGCCAGCAGCAGTTGTCCCATCAGAGCCAAGGCTTCACCTGGGGACTCGTGCCAAGGGCTGGAAGAAGGACCCTCAAAATCCTTCCTCCTCCTCCAGTGCCAGGGGAGCGAGACACCCCCTGTTCCGCAGGGGCTCTCCGACTGTGCCCGGGCTCGGGGCTGCACTGACAGGTGGCCATCGGCGCTGCTACCAGCTGAAGACACCGGGTTTTGTCAGGAAGCCTGACATTTACACACCGATGGCTGTTATTTATAGCCATCCCGGCTCTGGGTGCACTTCACCACCCGCCGCTTCAGCCTGGCTTGTTTCTATTTTTATTTTTTCCGCCCCCCCCCCCCCCCCCCCCCCCCCGGCACTGTGACACTCGGGAGCACCTGGGATCGCTAATGACGAAAATACCGTGAACCTACCGCGTTACGTGGGGTGGATTTTCAGCTTGGCAAAGCATAAACACCCTGTTTTAACAGGCGGCAGCTGAACAGTGAACGGGCCTTTGTAGCTTGCTCTTATCAGCCGCTCGCTCCAGCCTTAAAGGAAACTGCGCACAAGTCCAGAAGTAAAAATACTCCAATTCATCAGGGAATTCCCTGCAGTATGAGTCACCGAGCGGCTTCCCCACCACACCCAGCTTCAAGATTTCCACATAAAAAGGCACTGTAGAGGCTTGTTTTAACACAGAAGCAGCCCTAAAAAGTAGTTGAGTAAACCTAGCGGCACCAGCTATCTACACACAAAGCCTGGCAGACCACGACGTAGGGATTTTCTTCATGGAAGAGCAACACAAAGAGCTGTGAAGACTTTCCAAAGAAATTTTTCTACCGTCTTCCCCTCCTCGCTGCCCACCAGGAAAGATCCCCAAGGCTTTCCTGGGCTGAGTTTACCTTCGTGCCCCAGGGAACTGCAAGCGCAGCGCCAGGGGTTCGCAAGCTCACAACAGTCACACCACCAGCATGACTTTCTTTACAGACCGATGGATGGCAGAAAGGGGGAAGAATATACAGCACCAGAAAAGCTCCAAGCCTGGAAACTCAGGAGGGTATAACATCTGGCAACCACTTAAACCTCGCTTCTATGAAATGGGCATAATGGGAGCGTTCAGATATATTTAAGTGATTTCACTTTACTACAAGAGGTTAAAACAGTCTATATTCTTTAGTAGTCCTGTGTTCGCTTGAGATATGAGAAGAATAGACATTATCTAGGATTTCACTGCCTGTACACGCTGTACATTTTATACTCTTCAAGCCTGTGGCTCAACAGAGTTTGACTGCACTGGTTGGACTGTAAATCTGTATTTACATTCATATATTGCACGTAAAATGGTGAAAGTAGCTCTACCCTCCCAAAGGAACCCACTATTTGATTAATGTGTTGCGAGATTACCCTAAACAATAACGCCTATATTACATCCCAGATTACTTTAACATGTCCACAACAGGCAGGGCACAGAGGCAATGCAGAATGATTATAAAGCATCGTTTTGAGGGGCTCTGCAAAGATTGTCCACCTTCCTATTTGGCCCTGTTAATCATATTCAAAATCCCTTAGGAGTAAAGGATTTGCAAGTTTTCAATTTTCACCCCAACCCCTTTTCCCTGGGAACTACACTCTCAGCACTGAGGCGACTGATCTGTGAGCAGGTCTGGAAGCAAAGGATGGGATTCCAGCCAGAGAAAAGGATGAAGACTTAGGCAAAGTCTCGTCATTCAGAGTCACCCAGTTCTGTGCAGAGATGCCATCAGCCTGCCATCAGACCCACTGGTGCTGTCTCACCTGCCGGCGGGTACGCATTGGCATGGGCATAATACTGCCAGATTTCGCTCCAGAGGCAGCAGCCTTTCGGATCTGGGGATGCCACAAGGAGCCAGGGCACTTTTCTAGGCTGGTCTTACAGGTGTCTTACCGTGAACAACATTTCTCCAGCAAGCCAAATAATCTGTGGGTGGGGGTCTATGCCCGTGTTTACACACCAGTGTAGGTTTTAAAGACATTTGCAAGGGATAGGCTATAATGATGAACCAATACCAGCAAAGCAGTCTGCCGTGGGACGTACAGGGAAGATGGGGCAGGAAGAGAGGAGGAAACGTTCGTAAACACAGAGGGAGCAGGGAATAAGTACCTGCAATGTAAGCAGCCAGGACCTTTCTTTTGATCCCCTCAACAGCACTTCATCCTCCTTAGATCTGCTGTCTCTTAGGGCTCTCTCTGTGAGGAGGGAGATGCCTCCTGGTCTTCTGTGTGCCCAGAGCCACCTGCAGAGCAGCTCCACCTCCTGTCACTGCTCCTGCTGGTGCCATGGCCTGCCTGCTGCCCAGCACCTCACCCCCACCTGCCTCCACCTTGGTCTCCCCTTTGCTCTTCCACTACTTTTGCTCTGAGACCACACAGCTGGTCTGATTTTCACCTACCTTATCATTCCTTGCCAGGAAGACCCCAGCTGTTCTTCTCTGCCCTCCTCACAGCCTATTGTGCTGCTACGGAGACTTCCCCCGCAGCTTTGCTCCCCCATCCCTGGCATGTCCTCTGGCATGCATCAGCCCATGCGCAGCAGGGTTCGTGCATAACTGACATGTTTGTATTTCCGTACCAAAGCTGCTATATTTGTTTGTGTCTCCTCACAAGCATTTTTGCAGCATACAGATTTTGTCCGTTCCCTCAGCTATACATTTTTGCAGTATTGAGCTGAATATTAGGTAGACTTAGGTGTGCCTGTCATGCGTATGATGCTCTCAAGTTACTTCTTCTCTCTTTTTTATCTTAAATTAAGAATAAAAATGTCATGCAGCAACCAGGTGATAGGAATCCAGTACAAACTGCATCTTACCGTACTTCGGCATCTGTGCCAGACATGCGTTTCCTCTCTGGTTGCTCAGCTGGGCAAGTCAAAAGCTGAGGGACTCACTTTGCCTGAACAGTGAGCCTTTTTAGCTGCTTTTACCACAGTATGTCTAGCAGACTTAATTATTCTGAGTTCAAGTGTTTGCAAATTAACTTTAATTTTAGTCCAAGTAATTAAAAGGAGGCACAGTACTGACAACTGACTGATCAGGGTTCATTTTGAGCCAAAGCCATTGGAATGATCTGCCAGATCCTATTTTCAGCAGAATGGAAGCTGTTTATGCAATTTGTGCTCTCTGGCACCTCCCCCTATTCAACCTACCATTGGTCTGAGGGTTTTACTCAGTAATTCTCAGTAATTCCAGGTCTAAGACACTCAACTTCCAAGTAAAACTGCAGCTTGACATCCCTGCAAAATCTCTCTAGAGCAGGCAAATTGAACCAAGCACACCCAGCACAGCCACCCACCATCAGTCATGACAATACTTCACTCTGTCTTTGGTTACATTTGTGTCATCTCCTTGTCTTCACCATTTTACTTTCCTCTGAGAACGTCTACTAGGCTGAACCTGTGGCTTTGCAGCTGAAACTGAGTAAAATATTCCTGGTCTGTCTTCTTCAGTCTAATCTGCCTCATATTTTCTCAGAGACTACTGGAGTAACAAACTTCACAGCCAGTTCCAAATTTTCCTTCCATGAACAATTCTTTTCCTCTCCTTCTTCTGTGCTTGATGTCAACACCACCACCTGTACTATAGCTACACCCCTACTTCTTTCTCATCTTGAGATGTAAGTTTGAGCCAAGTGCTTTCAATTCTTCTGTCTTGATTATTTTTTTAAGACACTAATTCTTACTGTTTTCTATATGGCCACAGCTTCTCCTCTTCTGGAGACATCTCATTATGGCAATGCCTCATGACTTTTTAGCAGAGTCTAAACCATAAGCTTTTGAATGGGATTTTTATTTTTTCCATCTCATTGTCCCCTTCCTGTCCCTTTTCTTGTTTTTCTTGTCCAAGGTCAGGCTTAATCTTAGAGGTCTCTCCTCCTTTCCTCTGATCATCTGCCTTGACATCAGCTTCCCTGCAACAAGACACACCTTGAAAATGTCTCACCTCTCTATTACTCTCTTAAATGTCATTGTACTTTCTTCCACATTGCTCTTGAAGGTGTAATCTTATTCCCTCAACAGACCTACAAGGAACATGTTCCTCTTCCCTCAAATCTCCCCACTTTTCCTGTGATGCCCACCTGAGACATGAACCAACTCTTAATAATGTCAGGGAAGCAACAAGAGACAAGCAGTTGTGCTTTTCCAAAAGATGCAGATGATCTTCCAAAAAACTAAGTACTTTGGAGGCATCCCTTTGGCAAGGTTTTGGTAGCGGTGGTACTGCATGGGTGGCCTCTGCGAGAAGATGCCAGAAGCTGCCCCTAGGTCAGACAGAGCCAGCACCAGCTTCACGATGGAGCTCCAGCTCAGCCGAAGCTGAGGCCATCAGCAAAGCTGGTGGCGCCTCTCTGACAACGGATTTAAGAAGCAGCTGGGAGAGGAGGAGTGAGAATATGTAAGAAACAACTCTGCAGACACCAAGGTCAGTGAAGAAGGAGGGGGAGGAGGTGCTCCAGGCGCCTGAGCAGAGATTACCTTACAGCCCATAGATGAGATCACAGTGAAGCAGGTTGGCCCTATGCAGCCCATGGAGATAAGCACAGTGGAGCAGATACGCACCTCGCAGCCTGTGCAGAGCCCATGTTCCTGGAACAGGATCTCTGGCAGGAACTACAGCTGTGTGGGACCCACACTGGAGCCATCTGTTTCTGAAGGACTGAACCTCATGGAGAGGACTCACGTTGGATCAGTCCATAAAGGACTGTCTCCCCTGGGAGGGACCCATGCTGGGGCAGGGAAGCCAGGAGTGGCAGAGAGGAGCTGCCGTGGACTGACTGACCGCAGCCCACGTATCAGGAAGAGTGTCACCAGCAGGTCGAAGGAGGTCACCCTCCCCCTCTACTCTGACCTGGTGAGGCCCCATCTGGAGCACTGTGTCCAGTTCTGGACCCACAAGTTCAAGACGGACAGGGAACTGCTGAAGAGGGTACAGCAGAGGACCACAAAGATGATTAGGGGCCTGGAGCATCTCTCTCACGAGGAAAGGCTGAGGGACTTGGGTCTTTTTAGTCTGGAGAAGACTAAAGGGGGATCTGATCAATGCCTATAAATACTCAAATGGTGGGTGTCAAGAGGATGGGGCCAGTCTTTTTTCAGTGGTGCCCAGGGACAGGACAAGAGGAAATGGGCACAAACTTGAACATAAGAAGTTCCATCTAAACATGAGGAGGAACTTCTTTCCTGTGAGGGTGGCAGAGCCCTGGAAGAGGCTGCCCGGAGAGGTGGTGGAGTCTCCTTCTCTGGAGACATTCCAAACCCCCCTGGACACGTTCCTGTGCAACCTGCTGTGGGTGGACCTGCTTTGGCAGGGGGGTTGGAGGAGATGACCTCCAGAGGTCCCTTCCAACCCTGTATCATTCTGTGATTCCCTGACCCCCTGCACCACCCGGGGGAGGAGATAGAAGTTAGGAATGAAGGAGTGAAGTTGAGCTTGGGAAGGGAGGAGGGAGTAAAGATGGTTTTTAGTTTTGCCTTTGTTTCTTGCTAACCCACTCTATTTCTCATTGGCAATAAATTATTTTCCCCAAGCGGCATCTCTTTTGCCTGCAATAGTTAACTGGTGAGCAATCTCCCTGTCTTTGTCTTGACGCATGAGCTTTTTCATCTTCTTTTCCCCCTCCTGTCCTGTTGAGGAAGGGGAGTGAGAGAGCAGCTTGGTGGGTGCCTGGCAGCCAGCCCAGGTCAACCCACCACACTCCGTTCCTCTACTGCCTCTGGGCACTGATTGCTTCACTGGACTCTCAGCTTTCTGGTAAGAGCTGTGAATTCCTGTGCGTTTGGACAGAGGATCCTACTGGAACAGTAACAGTAAAAACTAGCCGAAATCTTGTGCTAGTTATAAAAGTTCAGAGACAAAGCTTTGATTTCACAGATACAACTGCTTGAAGCCACTTAGTCTGGCAAAGACATGAAAGAATAAACTTCAAGCATTCAGTCACAGTTTCTGTAATAATTAAAAATTTACAGGATTACTCAGACAAGTTACTTTTAACTAGAGACCATATGGTTATTCCTTACTCTCTGTTGTCCACGCTAAGTGTGATTGATTGATCTCATTTTTCACTGTGAGAGCGACACCCCTGGATGAGGCTTCATGCTGCTGATACCATCTCTTGCGTATGGCTCCTGTCCCGCTCTGTCTTCGCCATTCCCTAGACTAAACAGCCAGGAAAAACTGAAATGTGCTGACATTTCCTGCAAGCTACATCACTGCTCCTGCATGTGCGTGAAAGGGTTCCACCATCAAATGACTCCACCATTTGATGACACTATTTGCCCAAGGATATCTATTTCTGGGCAGTGGCCAGAAACCCCTTCAGCTATCAATACATCTCTAGGAAATAGGTTCAAGTGACCTTCACGTGAACTCCGTGCTCCCAACGTGTATGCCTTTGAAGTTTCCAGTTTATCGAGTTTCCAGAATTTTTAACTTCACTGCGCATGAGTCAGCGTGCAACCACTCACTGCCAACTGAAACCTGTGTCCTGAACTTGGATAAATAGACAAAGACAAAATTATGTAGTATCTGTCCGTCTGATTAGAGGGGGAAAGGGAGTTTTGCCACTTGCTTATTTATTATGTGAGCTACAGTATGATTAGCAGTGTGAAACATGACCCCTTTTTGGACAGTTGCCCCCCAAACTGTGACTGCTACTGCCAGTGGAAAGAGCAATGGAAAGATCTCTGAGAATGTAAGATCTTTTACCAAATGGAGCTCTGCCAAGACTCAGGTCACCCGTCTCCACATCCCATCCCATCACGTCAAAACAGACTCCAAACCCTGATCTCCTAAGTGTAGCTGAGTCAAACCAAAAAGCCCACATGCTTCCCCAACGCATCCATTCCATCCACATGCCGCTCAAATGTTTTGTCAACATATCGTTTTCCAGAACTTCTTGTAAGTTCTCTTGAAACTAAAATACTCCATTGGAGTTACCTGTCATAAGGTAATTTTTGCTCACACAACATAGGGGAAACAGAATTTAATTTCTCAGACTGACATTTGTACCTTAAAACAGCAACTGACTGATTCTAATCTTTGCCAGACAGTGAAATTTGAGAGGAACAAAAAAACCTGTGAAATGCTTCATCCAACTTCCTTCTTTTCCATATCACGTTTATTTTGTGCAAACATTTGGCTGACGAAGCCTGACCACACATCTAACGGGAGGCAAACTCTAAGTTTTCCCATCTGAAATACTTACAGAATTGAGCGATTTCCTTTGGCATATACACCCAAAAATCTGGTGATTTCACCCAGCTATCTTTCATCTGCTCTAGTATAACTATTACCATGCCATGTCAACGCCTTCATGTTTTAAGAGCAAAACCTGTTCCAGCAGGGAAGAGGAACAGTTTTGACAGAAAAATCCATTTAAAAAAATAAAAACAACATCAGAATGAAGAGTCTGAAGCCATAACTAAATCTGAAAAACTCTTCACCCGTTTGAAAATATTCAAAAAGAGAGAAATCCCTGGAGGAAATGTCGCATAGGTGCTGTCTGCTTCTCTGTCTTTCAGGAACTTGAGTTTCAAAGGCTTTGGGCACAATAGCTGAGGATATTATGCAGTTATCTTACAGTGTGTAGGTGGTAGGATCACTGTTGATTTGAAGGCCTAGTAATTAACGTGTTCAAAACCATTGAAGTCTGTAAGCCTGGAGTTACTCAGAGATACAGCGTTACAAATTGTGAACTCTATTAATGTCCATCAAAGACAGTGACGCATCTTCAGGGAGGGGCATTCGTCAGAAGGAAGCTCAAATGCAGGCCTTTGGCCAGAACAACACGGCCCTCACCATTAACAGCCCAGAATCAGAATTTCAAAGTCAGTGTTATTTGAGAAACTAATCCTGTAGTGAAGTTGGGTGTTACATTTCTGCCTTTTCCCTCTTTAAAACTCTTGCCTTGAGCTCTGGTCACCAAGCACAAAAGCAAAGAAATGGGTTTGGAGCTTTAACTTCACCAGTGGAAACTCAACTGAATGACAGTTAATAATGATGCCCCAAATATCCATTTCTTCCCATAGATCACAACTTGCTAATAATGAAGATTTCAGTCAGTTGAACCTGATCTCTTAGGTATGTCTAGACTTGGCCAAATCTGTGAAGTCCAGAAATACTTGAGCTAATTCCAGTGCCAAAACCATTCCAGCTACAGGAGCAAGGAGCAATTTTTGAGCAAGGAGCAATTTTCAGGGTAGATTAACTCTTTCAAATCTTAGTGCAAGACTCTTTCTAAATCCCAAAATATCTTGGGCAACTCTACAAGAATCCCAGCGCGTGCCAGGAAGACGTACCCACAGCTTTCCTCTGCTTTGGTGCCTGGGATATCAGCTTCGTGTCTCATCAATGAGCTCTCACTTGTCAGTTACAGGAAACATTTTGTGAACCGAGTGAAGAGAAAGTAGGATTTTTCCACCACACTCAGTTTTATAGATCACTAATCATAATCTGACCTACTAGAAGCCAGCAGTCTGGTGATTTTTGTTAGGCTTTTATGCTGCTCTGTGTTCAGTAACTCGCATTACCTTCCAAAAACTAGCTTTGAAAACAAATACACAGTGTTTGCAGACATTGTTACCAAACTTTGTTGTAGCTGACAGAAATATAGTCCTTAAAACACATTCTCCAAACACCTCTGCATTTTCTGAACTTCCCTCAAGATTTTTGTTGCTTGGCACATTTGTAAACTAGAGATTAAATAAAAAGTTTTTAAAAGGTAAGTAAATAAATCAGTGTCTTTTATTATAATTCCAGAGCACAATCCGTGGCTCTTGCAGATGCGTGTGTTAGACAGGAAACATTTTGTCCATCTTAGCCAAACACCTCCTCCCACAGCTAACAAACATCAATTTCATTTCGCCCACTCTTGTAACTAAAGCACACACCTTGCCTCCACGGCGAATACCATCAAGGGCCTGGCCAGTAAAAAGTTGCAGGCTTTTTTATATTTTAGAAAGTACTAATTCTGATGAAAAACAGATTCTTATTGGGCATCCTAAACCCGGCACCCAACAACCAGGACACCCAGACTTACAAGACCCTTCTGAAACTCGAGAAAAGCATGACTACAAAGAGAGACAGAAAGTGAAAGAAGATAAGATAAACGAGTATTAGTGTAATTTCCAAGAGACAAAATCATCATGGGACTCCCCAGACTAAGGAAATTCTGAATTTAAAAGAGTGAACCTCTCAAGGCACATTCAGCATTCACATTTTTACTACCGCTTGGCTTCTTGGACGGTCGTTTTATACCATCGTTCATCGCTGGAAAATATGGTTTGATGTGCAAGCAATAAAACATTGACCAAAATCCCATAAAATAAGGACTCGTTTCAACACATCAGAACTTTTTTACGGTACTGTAAAAGGCTTGAGCAAATTTTAGTCCACTTCTGAAAAGACTCATTATTCATCCAAAGGAGTGCCTTCTGCCTAAACGCTGGACCACACTGTGAGGGGTTCTCCTTCCAGAGGAGTTCCTCACAGCGCTCCTCCCTCCGTCCCTTCAGCGCGCCTTCATCCCTCCCTGCCTCGCGCCTCCCCTCCGAGACGCAGAGCCACAGGGCTGCAAAGTATATTTTGCTCTGTCTCATATGCTTCTTGGCTAAAAAAGCAGCCAGTAAGGGGTTAAGCTGAAAGCACTACAGCCACTGCCTCCCCAGCTGAAGTATTGATTTGATCATTCTTCAGGGATTCCCTCTTGTATGAGTCACGGCTCAGACAGACTCCCCACGCATGGAGGCCAGGATAATGCCATTCCTCCAGAGACTACAACAGCTGAGGGCTAGCCCTGAAGACGGAGAGCTTGGGACTCACGCTTGGAAAAACATTCAGCGGACCACAATGCACTATGCAGACTTAAAGAAATTATTCAGATGGGGGGGGGAGGGGGAAGGGCAAACAAAAAGTGTTCTCAAACTCTTTGCGTTAACCAATTAAGTATGCAGACTAGCATGAATTAGACGAGCTCCCAGAGACTGCCTTCCGGCTTGGGGACTCTGCCCGAGTGAGGACTGAAGACATGAGCTCATGTAGTATAATATTTAAATTTTATACAAAAGATACGTTCTCTTTATGAGTGCAATGATTCCTGTGATCTATTACTTTGTAATAGCTGCATTTGGCTGCTACCCACCAGGAACGTGATTAACATTTTGAATTCAAAAACAAAAGTGCTAACAGCAGCAAAACTAATGAATGTCTCCAGCTAATCACAAAAGTTCATAACCAGCTTTCTAAGAGAAAGAGAAACTATGCTGGTGTTCCCTCTCTTGACCTACTTTCATAGATGTGCAAGAGCTGAAAGAGAAAGAAACACCGCGTGCTGGTTTTCAAAAGTGAAGGCTGGTAATGCTTGTGCATTCGACATGAAATACGGGGACTCTGCCCAAAAATTGAGCCAGAGCACTTTGCCACCAAGACAGCCATGCACCGCGCTTACTGGTTTCCAATGCATCGAGCTGGTAGGCAACACAGCAAACAACTCATCGCAGAAGCTCTAGGAATTGCTCAGCCGAGATCAGCCGGCAACTTGGCTTTTTGTGTGTCGTTCCTAGTGACACGACGGCATCTTCCAGAGATGCTGAACGATCTCGACTTCAAAAGCTCGGCCCCTGCAGCGTACCTCCACCAGGCAGCACTGCCCTGCAACCGCAACAAATCTACCGTGAGACTACTAAAGCCAGGCAGGACAGTTTCAGATCAGATCTTTCAATCCTGACTTAATGACCTTGATCACACTTCAATGATAGCAGCTCACTGCCTGACTCCTGCGGCGTTTCCCCCCACTCCATGCCAGGGGGAAGAGCACAGGGAGATCTCCAGTGGTGCTTTCATGTAGAAGAGACGCTCCTGCACTGGTCCATCTGCAAAACCCAAGGAGTTCACCCCAGGAGTTTTTCAGTGTGACAAGCAAGGCCTTTTGATCACTTTCTCCCTCATCAGCATAGCCAGTGTGCAGCAGTACGCTCCTTCATCTCTCACAATATTTAAAAAATGTCGCTTCTATAAACTATTTTCTATCTATATGCTGTCTTTGTGCAGCCTCAGATTTCTTTTGCCCAAGGGGGATAACTCTCTTGTTAAGAAGCACAAGGCTGGTCCCGTTTTGTATTTTTGTCATTTAAGGGGCTATACAGTCAACATCCTGCTTTTGCTGCATTTAATGCTAAGGGAGACAGTAGTACCTGCTGGTGGGCGAGTAGCATCACCAGCATAATCCTTTGGGATGTGACACTTCAAAATTTTTCCAGCTCAATAAAGGAAGAGGAGAGAAAATAAGTATGAAGGAGAGCACCTTTTAACGTGGCTTCCTTCCTGTAATGAGACAGATCAAGGACTTTGCTCCTGACATGTCACACTAACCCACTTCTGTGCAGCAAAGGAAGTTCAAATGTGAAGTAGACAGACACGTTCTTCCCTCCCCTCACGCTACACAAAGTTCTGGAGTTTTTTAAATTGCAATACCACCTTTTTTTTAAACTTTCTTAAGGAACAAGAAGGGTGTTCTGCTCACCTCATGGACACAGCCCGATCAGTGCTGACTGGCTCTCAGTGAGGAGCCGGGGCATTACCTCCACCCCACGTGCACTTTTGGTGACTTAAACCACGCCAACCCACGACTCCACCAGGAAACTTCAGGGAAGTCTTCTGCTCTCCCCCTGAGCCCACTGAGTTCGTGCCTACTCAGATGTCTTCACATCCAGAGTTACCCCTGCTTGCTCTGCCATCCCTTCCATCGGCCCAGCTTTCCACACCACTGGCAGTGGCCGTGGGCAGGGGAATGGTGCGGGAACCTTGTGGACATGGAGGGTTAAACGGGTGCAGCATCACAGCCATCACTGGCAGCCTGAGGAGCGCCCAAGACTGTTTAAAGTTCGAGGGGGGGGGAGGTTCAGCCGGCAGCTGAGGAATCTGTAGCTTGTGCCAGCACCACGGAAACCCTTTCCAAAACAAGACTCAAATCTACCCTTAATGATCTTGTTTCAGAGCTTGACTTTGACTCACAGCTCCGCTCCCACTGTCTTTTCCTGCGGGGGCATTCATGCATTTTACACATTGTCACCCTGTGACCCACCGCTTCTGCAGACAGCCCACCCCTCCTGCAGACACCTCCTGCTCCAGCCCCAGCTCCCACCCCATGCCGCTTGCCCTGCTTCAGCCTGGCCGGGGACCCTTCACTGGAAGGACCAGTCCCACCACCCACGGGACCAACACCATGCAAGGGGGGAGCCAGCGGCAGTCCTTCCCCAGTCCTCAAGGTAAACCAGAAATATCTCCTTCAAATGAATGCATGTGGGGTGCAAGTCCTCCTCAGCCAGCGCACTGTAAATGCCACCAGCCTCAACTGCCACACAAGGAGACACGTGCACGTGCACATCACCAGCAACACCAATCCCTCTTCCACAAATTACAGAAAGGTTTAACAAGATGCACCACCTTGCAGTTTTTACGGGGACATGCCACTTGAGGTTTCAAACACCTTTCACAGGTCTTGCCTGGTACAGCCATGGTTTGCTACAAAAACAAATGCCCAGCTTCAACTTTCAATGTCGCTATTGTCTACCTGTAACTACACCTGCCGTAGTGTGAAACCTCAGCATTAGGCACGGCTCAGATCACTTTCCCAGCTTTGCTCAGTGACATGGAAAACATATTACACGCAGAAGAAAATGTCATTACCGTATTTATGCTTTCATCGTTTGGCAGAGATTTTAAAACAGGGGAAAAAAGGCAGACCAGAGTCTAGATTGAAAAGACATACCTGGCGCTTTCTCCACAAAGATGACTTTGGAGTCTTGCAGAAAGTTATGGCCAGTCAATATCATTTTTTTCCCTCCAATAACAGGAAAGCTGTCAGTACTTTGCTTCTCCACCAGAGGCAGTTCTTGGGCAGATCGTTGGGCTGGAGAGTTATAAAGAAGATTAAAAAAAAGAAAAAAGCAACCACAAGCACACACAAAAATAAGTAAATACTGCATTAGTAAGTAACTTAATGCTTGCCCTTATAAGCTAAGCTGAGTCTGATATAGAAACAAAAAAAAGGTCGGGAGGTTTGCAGGAAACATGGCTGGTTTTCAAGTGTCTTGATCATAAACAATAGGGTTATCAAACACTGGAGTACAGATCCAAAAGGCTCACAAAGAAGTAGCTGTTTTAAAACTCATCTTGATCTGTGCTATATCTAAAAGTATATACTTTTATTGAAATTTGTTTGTTTAAAATAATTTTCTCTTATGTTATCTATAACATCTATGACGTGTGTTTAACAAGGCACACATGATGAGACGACCATCCATGTCCAAAATGTGTTTCAGATACCGAAGGCTGTATTGTCAATTCTGCAAGCTGTCTTGCAGCAGCCGCCACGGGCCTCGCGATCCAGCACAAGTTCACAGTTTAGAGAGCGTAATTTCCACCAGCACCTGAGTGCCAAAGCACACGTGGATCCATGCAAACAGAATCCCGTATTCTTGTGGCACATATTTTATCCCTCCCAACTGGGACAGGGAGCAAGTGTGGCTGTGCTTCAAGGGATGACGTGACATTTTATCCAGATGACATGGTTCCTCCTGGTGTCACATGCAGTAAGAGATGCATGAAGTTTTTGGCACCAGCTTATTCCACGTTCTGCACTGGAAATAACACTGGCACTTATTTTTTCTCCTGTTTTCCGCTCCTTTCAGGAGGCACGTACCACACTTTTACTCATTACACAACCCTCAAAACTGCAGTTCCCTGATACAAATCCAACCGGCTTCGTATTTAAGTGGTTTCCTCAGCTTGGCACCTTTGCACAGACCAGTCAGGATATATTTAAATTGTGCCTTATCCTGCTACACAGCAATTGAAAAGCTCTCATCAGTTTCAACAGGACCAGGTTAAACCATGACTCCTCACGATTTTTGCTTTGCCTGTTAGCCTAGAACTTGCCCTTGAATAAGAAACAAAGGGGAAATTGTTCATCTCATACATATCCTGGACAGAAGACAGGGCTTTATGCCAGTCTCCTTGCTATAGGTAAGGAGTCTCTGCTATTCTTCATAAATAACATGGGCTTATCTTACTGTAACTCCCTTCCCACTGCCATTGCTCATTTTTTTATTTAAATGAATGACTGTGAAGGAGAGAAGCTACCACCGTTGGTCTAACAGCACTACCCTTTCCTACAGCTTCTGCCTCTCTTGCCGCTTGCCTGAAAGTCTGTAACCAATGCCACTGCTTTTGCAAGAGGAATGCAGGGATGCTCTTTCCTGCAGCCTCTCTATTAACAATCCTTGAAAAAGCACCATGCCCCAAAGAGAACAAAATGCTGTCCATGCTGATCCACGACCTGCCAGACACATTGTGAGGGACTCCAGCCTGGCAACGATGCAGGAACGAGCACCGACACGACCCTCCGGCATGCATGGGGCCAAGGATGGTCAAGCCTTCCTCCCCATCCCCTCTGCTCCCCACTCCCAGAGTACACCCCCCACATACCCGCCAGATGTTAAGTTACTCCCTTACTCTCTCAGCATCAGAAAGATCCACTTTGTGGAATCCAACAAATCCTTAAAAAAAGTGGATTCCACAAATTCAGCCAACCAAATCAGCAAGGGGAGTTAAGACTGAAGTTCAATTTCCACCACTTCTCCTGAAGTGTTAAAGCTACACGAAGCAAATAGGTTTTGTTTTGTATGTGGCAGGCTGACGAGGCTTACAGAGCAAGAACGATATAGGTGTCTTTGGAGGGTGCCCCAGTGTATCTGATAAAAAGCAGTCTGTTCAAAGAGACCCCAGTGCGGAAACCTGGTTACGGGAGGTTTTCTGAAGCTGCAGGCAGCTTCTGCCAGTGTGTCAGCTCTAGTACACTGCTACCTCCGCATCAAAGGGGTTGGGGTTTTGTTTGCTGGTTTTTGCTTTATGAAGGGGAGACAGAGAGTGAATAGGACATGATCGCTGTCTTCCACAACTCCTAGAGCAGTTACCTGTATGACAGGGAGTCACAAAAAACAAAAAAAGGCTTGTCACTCCCAGGTCTACCATTAGTTTAATAAGTGCACTCTATCTTTGTTTTAAGTGCCTTCTTTCCTATAGAAATCAATGCACAAAGGTACGTATTTTTTCCCAAGACACGGGTATTTTGTCTGCAGTATAAACCACATGCTTTTGGAAAGCAGATTAAGGTTCACCAACCAGACAGGCAAAGCAAAACCAATGTATAAGCGCATCGGTGGACAAAGACTGTGGGGGGGTGACACAATACCCAGCAAGAGAAGGATGTTTGTTGCTACTCACAGCACTCGATGGGGTTGGAGGCTACTTGCAAGGAGAGAGTCCTGCCGTTGGCCTGCGGGATATGAACCCTGAAGACCAGCCGCACACGTGTGTTCTTCCGACCGATGTCTGTCTCTCCCTTGCGCAGCTCGATGTCAGAGTTTCGGAGCTTTAATATCCCAGCACAGTCGATGCTGTCCAAAAGGACACACAGAGCAATTCAATTCATTTCAAGCTGACTTCAGGAAGACACGAGTGTGCAACGTCTTCCCTCTCTCCTGCACATCCTTCTTAAAAAGCTGTCAGACACAACCCAACGACCACGGCAGACTTTGTTAAGCGCAGTACTTGCATCCACAAGTAGCTAAGTTGGGACTATCTGTCGTAACAGGCAGTAGCTGCTGTTGTGCACACAAATTTAGGATGTTACTTCAGTTCCCAGAGGAAGAAAATCTAACAGACCCTTCCTCTCCAACACATCCTGTAAGGATGGCGCTTGCAGACTGACCAAAGCCCAAAGAAACAGGGAGACTAGAAACGTCAATGGGATGAGATGGTAGTGCAACAAGCGTTACTAACCCAGAATGCAAGGTCACTTAGAATTTCACTTGTTACAGCCAATTTGGAGAAAAATCTGATATTCTTTTTATTCTAGGGTAAAGTCCTAAAAACACTTATTAATGAGCATAGCTCTCCCCGAGGTCAGTTCTACTGTCGATGTGTTTATATTTGAATGACTTGGAAATACTCCCAAGCTGAGTGTTGAGCTGAAGCTCTGCATGGAAAAACCTAAACTCAGAATCCTCCCTCTACATTAGGGGAAAACACGCTTTTCATCAGATAGAGCTATTGCTATTTCCGATCGATCTCTCCTTTTTTTTTAACTTTGGTTTTCTCCTGGATGAATTTACATGTCAGGATTTTTGTGAAAGCAAATTCAGTAGAAGAAGTTCCCAGAACAAGAGATAGATAAACACATGCAGTCAAAAACTTGCTGCAAAAATACCTCTGCTTTGGCCACAACTATAAAGCCTACACGGCAATTTCTTCTGGGTATTGGTCTCTGGTACGCATTTTGTTACACTGAATATGCATAGTTTAATTTTGTTTTGCATTCAAAGAGTTTAATTCCCCCTCCAGATCTTTGAAGCCCTGTTCTGAAACAAACTGCAAACAAGAACTATGGCAAGCACGGTTTTGATCTACTTTTTTCTAAAGTATGGGTTTCAGAATAACAAAGAGGCTCTCGCTGATACGATCAAAGAAACTAATGAAAGTATTAAAGCTTCTCAACAATGCATATTAGCAGGTGAAGCTGTAAGAATTATGAAATATTTGCACCCATATCAAAATTCTAGGCAAAGATATGGAAGAAACAGTGCGCTTCTCAATATTGTCTCTCCTATAGCAACACTTGTAAAATAAATAAAAAGCTCTTAATGACAATTAGTTCAGAGCCAATAAAGTTCAGAGGAAAAAAAAGCATTTAAATTCAGGCTTATAAAGTCATGGACATTAAAATCTGAAGTCAACAGCAGTAGCTAAATGTGCACAAGTTTAAAGGTGCAGATGAGCTTCGGTGTTTCACTGAAGCAAGGCCTGAATACACAAAGTATGTGTGAGAGAAGTCCTTTTGGCTCCAAATTTCGATTCATTGTTAGTGCTACATAAGGTTTCAGGCTACTGACAAGGCTTGTATATGCCAAAGCATTGTTTGTGGTTCTTGAGAGCACTCTACTACGATCTGGCATGCACGTCACAAAAATATCCAGCTTGGCTCCCAAACTGTGTAGCTACCTTTATTCCAGGGAGAAAGATGAGTGAAACAGTAATAATGTTCCTAGAGGGCCAAAAATGTTATTCAAACTGAATAAATAAAGGGTCAAATAAACCTTGCGTGTGTACAAATTGGTGAGATTTCAAGAACCTCAATGGCATCGTGCCAGCTTACAGTGACAGTAAATGGTGCCAGTAATTTTACAGGCTCGTCATGACTTTTAATACAAAGCGTTGACAGAGGTCCTTGGGTCCTGGGTGATCACCCTAAGCCCAGCTGGCGATGCAGTTAAAACACATTCTAGCTCTTCTATTTACATGAGCTACTCCGAGGCATGTTGTACATGACACTGCAAACCAGCTTCTAATAACGAGTACCTGTGGAAGGACTTCAGGTGTCTGATACCATTCTTCACTTCATTAAGGCGTGGAAAACTGTATGAATAACAAGGAGTGATTTTTGTAAGCTCCCTGGGATTTTGCTGTGGTATGTGGTTTGGTGGGGCCAGGATTTCTTGCTTTCTGTTTATCTACCTACTTATTTTTCTGTCTCTGTATACACACACACAAAGGTGCATGCATCTATATATAAAGATGAATACATTCACGTTTATATACACACCAAGAGATGACCATGCACGCAAACACACACAAATTCCTCCCAAGGCAGACACCTCGGATAAGGGTTAGCATCATTTGAATGAGGGGGCCAGAGAGGATGCGATGAAATAATGCGGAGCATCTCATGTCTGTCATGTACACCGAGGGATATTTGACCCTTTATATATAATCCTATAATGAAATTTACCTGTGTGTAATAGACCTATGGGGCACTTAATTATCACTCAGACTCCTACTAATTCAGAGATCCTTAGACATCCATGCCCACTTTTCTGCATAGGTCTAAACTTACCCCGCTTTGATAACTCTAATTTGTAAGTTGTATTGCTTTTACTCCTCTTCGTAGTGCTAGAAGCTTTGCTTCTAAACAAATGCCATGAAAAATGCTGATTTTTATTACGTAAGAAATAAGAGTGGTTTCATTCGTCTCAAAAATATACTAGGGTACTTGGAAGTGCTCTCTAAGAGTTTCCTTTGACATCCAAAGATAAATTTTAATAGGTCCTGTTCCTTGCGCTAGTGCGTATAGGAGCAAGAGGTGTCATATTTAGAAACTAAATGCAGGAGCTGAGGTAGGAGATATTTACAGCTTGGTAACCGAGATACTTATTTTAAATGGCAAATAAGCACATTGGCTGAAACTCTAGAATGAAAGCAATCAGTTGTCATAAATATTTGTGAAGTTCATTTTGTTGTTAAGCTGATTAGGGGCAATTTGTCATGGCAAAGTTGTGAAAACTACTATTAAAGAGAGAATTTAAAAAAAAAAAAAAAGATAGGAAAAGGAAAATTGTGTACCAAAAAAAAAATCAACAAGAGAGAAGAAATCAAGTGGGGTGACCACGAGGAAACTTCTAGGAGTGAGACAGGGTGCCTGGGTCTTACATTGCTCTCATGTTGTTCTCTGGAAGAAGTGGAATTTCCAGGACTTTGGTGTTCGAAAGTATTGTTTCGTGGCTGGTGGTGGAAACGGTCTTCCCGGTGATTCGATGGACCTGGTAGAAAGCATGGGGTCGCAGCAGGCGGTCGTCTGCAGTCCCAATGAACAGCTGTAGCGTGAGCGGCTCGCTTTCTAAGTAACCATGTAGCTGGCAAGAGAACAGAAAACGCCCACTGAGCACCATGCACATAAACTGCTCGGAATCAATTAAATTTTTATAAGCAGGAGAGCCTAATTGAAGGAGAGAACTTTGTGACAGGTGCTATGTGTTAAGTTCCCCCCCTTCCATTTTTCCTGTAACGTAATATTGGTACAATAAAAAGGTGCACTCAGAAAATGCCTCATTATCCTAAAGGACCTGAGGCACTTTAGATGGGGTGAGCTGTTGAGCACTCTCGCTACGTCCACAGAAAACTCTGCATAAATTCTGCTGTGGCGTTCAGCAAAAAACCACAATGAAGTCAATGTTCCCTCCCAGTACTGAGGCTGGCAAAACCGACGGAGTTTCCAAGTGGAAAGGACAGAGCTCATCCCTCCCCGAGCTTCCTGGGTCATCCCTCGTGCAGCAGCAGGCTGCTGCTTGGGACACGTCCCCTCATTAACTGATTTTTATGCTGGTAAATACCTCCTGGGACAGCGTGGAGACAGATCACATATACATGACTAGCAGCTCACCATGTGTGTCAAATTCTTGTTATAATCGCACAAAAATCTCATTGAAGCTACTGGGCCTGACTTGAACCTCATCCACGTTACAGTGACCGCTCTGATGACACCAAGAGTTATTTCTGCCACAGGCTGGGGACGGAGCAGGAGCAGAGTCTGACCTCATCCCCACCATCTCCTGAAGAAGCTACTCTAGGTTCATGCTGGAGCAAAGGAGACCACGGGTGGAGCTGCCTGGGGACAGCTCCAATCTCCACTTAGCACTTTTTGGACTGGAGAAGACTGAGAGGGGATCTCATCAATGCTTATAAATATCTAAAGGGTAGGTGCCAAGATAATGGGGCCAAACTCTTTTCCGTGGAGCCCGGCAACTGGACAAGGAGCAACGGGCACAACCTGGAACACAGGAAATCCCATCCCAACATGAGGAAAAACTTCCTTAGTTTGAGGGTGACAGAGCACACGAACAGGCTGCCCAGAGAGGCTGTGGAACCTCTTTCTCTGGAGACATTCAAAACCTGCCTGGACATGTTCCTGTTCAACCTGCTCTGGGTGAACCTGCATGGGGGTTGGACTAGATGATCTCCGGAGGTCCCTTCCAACCCCTACCATTCTGTGATTCCGCATGACTGTCGCTGGGACATGAGTTTCATAACATATCTTGCAGTAGTTTGCTGCAAAGTCCCATCCCAAGGGAAGGGAGGATGCAGCAACTATAGCAGAGAGGAGCATGGGCAAGGTGGGCTGTCCCAGGAGATGTGCCATCACAGAGCAAACCCGCTGGCTTTGTTGTGGGTTTAGTTTCCTCTGCGAATGGTTCAGGTGGGTTTGGGCACCAGTTATCCACCATCACTAACTCTGACCAGAGTTAGACCACTGACCACAATTTGGTGAGGCGCAACACCTTTACTTTATGGTTCATGCAAGTCCAAAGCTAAATAAAGCACCACAGAGACCAATGCATGAGCAAGGAAGGACGTTGTGCCCGGACACGCCATCTATCACTAATCGGGCGTCCTGCAGATTTTTCACCCCACACTTTGGTCAGAACAGCCACGAGGAAAACAGAAGTGCTTTAATTTGGTGTAGCAATTTCTACGTCCTTAGCTAAAGCACATGGATGCAGGGAGGACCCAGGGAGAGGAGGAGGCGGCTCATTTCCAGCCCTCCAATAATTTATCAGCTCCGCATTGCTGACACACCACACGAAGGCAGCTTGGAGCCAGGGGGCTGTGATGTGATATGATATGGGGAGTTTCCATATCAGCATTGTCAAACTGAAAACACATTAGCAGCGGTTTGAAAATCTGCGGCACCGGCAAAACGACAGCCAGAGAAAAGCAGAGCCGAGCCCGCGCATTGCCTTCCACAGGGTGCTGTGGGCTGCACGTCTCGGTTCGGCCCCACGTGGAACCCCTGCCTCCAGATGACACCAACATCTGGCTGCAAAAAGAGGGCTTTAAGCCCCATGGCAGAGAGATGCAGCCCGAGCTGCTGGCGGGTGATCACAGACATGCTCCTGCCACAGCCGGTGGCCACAAGGAAGCCACTGTCCTACTCATCACTGCTGCGTCCCCACCGCCTCGCAGCCCTGGCTGTTCACTGCTGCCACCAGCGGAGTGACCTGGATCCGTCCCAGGCTGATCTCACCCCGCCTCAGCATCTCCAGAGCCTCAGTGGCAAAGCTGAGGTGACGGAGGAGATGGAGGGTATCGCGGGGTATTTTTGATCACGAGCAGCACAGGGGTTTGCAAGGCGGGGGGAAAGTAAGAGAGTGTGACATGCCAGCTGATTAAATTTCTACTCATTACCAGCGGTCAGTTCTCCAGCTCGTCATGGATGGTGCTTTTTATGGAGAGTGTAAAATTAAAACAAACACATATTGAATTACAAGGCCGCTAAAGGGTAAAAATAGACTAGCAAGTAACTCAAACCTCGATTCAGCAAAACCAAAATCGCTCACCGAGGTACCCATATGTTTTGCTGAATTCAGGCAAAGGGGTCAAAAAATGTTGGTCTTGTGCTGGGTTCTGCTGTTTCAGGCTTTATCTTTAAATCTGAACTCGGCCACTGCCATATCTCGTAACCTACTGCTAAGTTTCAGCTTGTGCTTTTCCCACAGGTTTCCTACCAGGAGGCAACTGAACACCCGAAGTCCTCGGCTTTGCGTACCTGCCCTCCCCCCAGATGGGTTCACACGCTGGAAAATAAATCATATGATCTCAGATGCACGTTTTGCCCTGTTTTTTGAGGCTTGTGATCCTTAAACTGAAATTTATGTTTGGTTGTTTTTTTTTTTAAAGACCCTGTTATATGGCCCTGCGGGGCTTTGCTTTGGTTCCATTACCCACAGTTACTTACTCCCTGACACCTATTTCTGCACCTGAAGACAAGTAGTGGCTACAGCACTGATCAAACGTGAGTTTTCAAGAGCTGAAAAGACTAACGTAACTGCTGTATGGTTGACTTTGCTGCCCTCAAAACAGGCAAAATCCTTACTCTTAATTCACTCCAAGTTTTCCTTTTTATTCTGCAGTAGGAGGCATCCGATCTCCGCTAGGTATTTCCCGTTGAGTTTTACCCATTGCATCACATTATTTACTTTCATATTATGTCACATAATCATGTATGCCAACAGAAGCAATAAAAGAAAACGATGCGGGGATTAACATTTAAAGGGGCACATAATGGGGATGACTAATTTTAGATTATGCGCCCAGCGCGCAGTTTCTGTGACAGACAGCATTGAGCTTTGGGAGTTTTGGGCACGCTGCAGGCGTCTGGAGAACGGGCAAGGTTTTGCTTACTCTCGGCTGGGCGCAGTGAGAATATTCCGCTGCTCCCTCAAAATACAGGAAAGCGTTATTAGTGTCACATCATTCAGCAGGACGAGGAGGACAGGGCGATGGTGGCAGTAAAGGCAGAGCTGCGGTAGTCCGGGCTGTTAGATTTGTCGACAGGTAGACGGAATATCGACTAAGACAGACGTAAAACGGGAAGGAGGAAAAGGGGGACTGAGTATTTTTCTTGGTTAGGAAAGATCTCAGGCGCTCACATCCATGCATATTTTCCATGCATGCTCTGGAATACTGTACTTGGTGGTATAACGATTCTGTTTCCTGGCGTGCGACATGGGATGCATGCGTCAGACACCCTATTTTTATCTTTTTCTCTGTGTAACACAGTCCGAAGCTCTTAATAACTCAGCGGCTGAGCATGGGTGACAAAGGCTGCTCTCGGCTACGGCATTCATAGTAAAGGATGTGCCTTTCCTACCAAGCGTGCTTTGCTTGGCAATACGTAGACCCAAGTGGAAAGAGCTGTACTTTCCCCCTGCTGAGAAAAAGCAAAAGGACTTAGCTGCAAATAAGCATCAGGTGCACGACAGTTTGGAATGAGCTTTCCTCCCCAAACAAAGGTGAGGATCCTGCAGCCGCCTGACTTAGTACGAAGGAAAAACGCAGGCAAAATTTAAGTATGCAGATAAGACCTCTGTGGCCGGTGGTTTTGGTTTTGAAATGAAAACGGGTCATGTTCTCTTGTTCTGACCCACCACTGACTACTCTGCTCTTTTCCTTTTTGAGCAACACTGTTAAAAATATTGGAACTGGTCTCAAATGACATTTGCATTTATATTGTCTGAAGCTGCTAAGATCAAAATCAGACTTAATTGCAGGCCTGTTTTACGCTCCTGTAATTCTATCAAAAGCGATGCAGTCACTGGTAATTAACACCAGAACAGGACCGATCACAGGCGAGCTCTTTGTCACCTTCCATTGTCTTACGCAAGAGGCGAGGGAAAGGCTGCACCGCCTGGGCGACTGCTCCGCCGCACCATGCTTTCCCTGGGATTCCTACACCTCTTCGTCAGCGCTTTCACAACGCCCTCTCCCACCAACACGTCTTGATTCTCACCAGCAGATTGCTCCTCATCTCGGCGCAGGCTGCCAAAGCAAATCCCAGCCTTTCCCCGGGTATGAGTGTTTTTGCCCGTCCAGGCGCCGCGGCGCTGAATGCTGGGCGTCTTCCTCCAGCAGCCAGCAAAGTGCGAGGGAAACTGCGATGCTTCAACCCTTGCAGCCAACATCCCACTGCAAAGTATGATCTGACTCAGTTCTACAGCGACGATAACCTGGGGTTTATGGCAGACAAGAGCATGCCCAGCCTGCCTGGGTTCCAACCGGGCCCCTGGTGCACATCTATGAAGCCTGGCAATCACAGAATCTTCACAGTTGGAAAGAACCTCTGAGATCACCGAGTCCAACCATACACACACAAAAGACCTCCACAATCTTGGCCACTAGAGCATGCCCTGTAAATACCTCCAGGGATGGTGACTCCACCACCTCCCTGGGCAGGCTGTTCCAATGCCTGACCACTCTCTCAGTAAAGTAATTCTTCCTAATATCTGATCTAAACCTCCCCTGTCGCAACTTCAGACCATTTCCCCTGGTCCTGTCATTATTCCCTTGGGAGAAGAGGCCAACACCCACCTCTCTACAAACTCCTTTCAGGTAGTTGTAGAGGGCAATGACGTCTCCCCTCAGCCTCCTCTTCTCCAAAGAGAATTAAACAGACTTGAAAAACGATGGGCAGATGGAGCTGAGGTGCCTTTAACACGAGCATTAGGGAAAAAAAAAAAAAAGCAAAATCTCCCCCAAAGCTCACTGTAGTTACCGAATTTTGAGGAATTTTTGCAAACGGCGCCTCCAATAACTCCAGCGCTATTTCAGCATTGGTGGTTATTCTAGAGTCTGCAAGGAAAACTTCTATTATTTAAGCCACGACATTTATTTTAAGAAACGCGGCTGAAATATTCTGCCTGCTTCCTTCCAAGTGCTTTATGCTTTTGGCACGCCGAGGCGTCTGTTGAAATGCTCAGAAAGCTACCTGTCATAACAAGGAGCCCTCTGTGCCTGGAGAGGCTCCCGGAGGCCATTGAAAGAATGGTCCCGTTCTGATGGGACACACCAGCCAGGTACACCCTCTGTACCCGCTCACGCCATCGGGAAATAACAGGAAGCTACCCTTTTAATTGTACTTATTGGGAGTCTGAGGAAAAGACTGCAAAAACCCTACAGCGGTGCATTCCTCCAGACTCTGACCCTGTAAATATGTTAAATGACTATAGTGGCTGATTTAGGGCTTAGCCCGTCCCAGGGCATTCAGGGCAGAGGTCCCACTTAATAACAAAGTGGGGCCTGACCAGGGACCCTCTAAACTAGTCAGCAGCTTGTGCTTGAGACTCTTCAGGCTCCTAGGGTCCGCATCCTCAATGATAATGACGTGCCAAAAAAAATCCATAGGTAACATCTGTATCAGCAATGCATCTACAGATACGCGTGCCTGTTCTTTGTATTTTTGGTACATAATAAAGACAGTAAGTGAATACACCCATTTATGCCTCTAAAAATGGTAAGAACAGTATCTACATTCCCTTATCCTACCGTGTAACTGCTGGAGACGCTGCTTGCAGCAGGTACCACAGCGCTTACACTCAGCAATGCCTTATACGTCCATCTGTCCCACTTGCATTTCTAGAACTGTTGAAGGAATACCCCGAGTCAGTCTGGAGAGAATCATTAGTGAGACTAAACACCCAGTCTGGAGAAAGGGGGCTTCTTTCCCTTTTTTTTTTCCCCATCAGTGTTTTGGAATGTAAATCCAACGCCTTAAAAAGGTGAAACAGGATAAAATCTATAAAATAGCAAAAATTTTAAAGTAAATGCTGCTTGTCTCTATAAGCCAGAGCTTCAGAAGCTACATACCAAATAGCTTTATTGCTAACTTTCTGAAGCAGTAGGTCTTTTTTTTATTATTATTACAGTTAACTGCACATCATACATGATAAAATGAAACAAATTGTCACGTTTTACAAACGTAACTAATACGCAGTCTCAAAAAAAAATAACATCAGCGAGTGCTCAGCGGCCTGACTTTTTAAAACTAAATTGAAGATCAAACTGTTTAAACTAGAAAGAAAGTGCACAAACAAATTTTCAGTATTGACTCTAGCCATGAGCACCCAGCATGCATAAAAATAGGGTCATCAATCTGATTTTTAGGAAGAAGAATTTACTTTTAGCCACTACAAAGAAGCGTCAGGAGACGTAACCCGTTGCATCACGGGTTTAAACAGGAAGAGGGGAAAGTCGGTCTTGCAGGCAATGACTGCCACGTGAAGGAAAAGCACCGAGGGGGAGGTCAGGAGCCCCGGGCATCTATTTTCATGTGTACTGCAGAGAACCTGCCCGACCTTCGCTGGGGCAGCCACTGAACTGCCCTGCCTCTGTGCCCCTGGGCTGAAAACACCCAGGGACCCGCTGCTGGAGGCTCAGGGAGCCAGCAACCTATACCTCTGGGAAAAAAAGGCACGAAAAGACTGCCCTCCTCATCGCCAAACCCCCTCCGCCTATTCCGCCCCTTTATGGCTCCAAATTCCCTTGCTAGGGGAGGCTTGAGGGAAAAAACGCACGTCAGGGGATTGCGGAGGCTCTCCGCTCAGCCTCCCCTCCCAGACCAAAGGGTTTAACACCCAGTGCACAATCAGGGGGTGCACCGTGCGCCCCAAGGCAGGGACCAGCAGCAGCTGTTCTCTGCGCTACCGAGCGGGCTCCAGGCAAGGGCTGGCAGCCCCCAGCTGAGAGGTGAAGGACCCCACGGGGCGAGGAGCAGCCCTGGCTGTGCCGATTCAGCCAGACATCCCTGGCAGCATCCACGGAGCACCACGGCGGCACCTGCCTCGCTGCAGGCTCTCACAGCATCCCTGTCTCTTCTTAGCCGTTCCTCTCCACCTTCAGCACCACACTCTGTGATTGCTGCCATAGCATCCACCTGCCGTTTGAGCTTTTCAGGTCTCTGGCCCAGAAGGACGTAGGCTGCTGCAGCCCACAGTGTACCCAGGACTGAGAGAGGCACACCATCCCAACCATCTCTTCCCCTTGCCAGCAATCAGGCATGCAACAAGGGGGAGGGATGGAGGGAGGGGGCAGTTTTCGGATAAGGAGCAAAGCTCAGCTCCGGACCACTTGCCAGGGTGGATTCAAAACCGAGGTGCTAAACTTGGGCGGCTGGGATGCTCCTGTACACTTTGTTCTCTGAGGAGAGCGCAAGCCAAAAAAAGAGGAACCTCTTATTCAAAACAGCAGAGCAGACAGACTTCAGAATTAAAAACAAGCAAACAAACAAACAAAAACTCGAGAAAATAACACACCTCCTTAGGAGCTGAGGTGACCCTCTTGCTGTGATAGCTTCTGCTGAATTTTATCTGACATAGTTAACCAAAAACCTGTCTAATTTATGCCCTGTGCAACTTAACACACATGCTACTGCCTCTTAGTCCTTCTTGTTAAAAATGTAACAGGAATTCCTATGGGGTTTTTGTGCTGCTTTCAAGAATTATTTTTCCTTTCTAAACCTGATTTTCCTTGGATTCACTCAAACTCTGTTTTAAGATCCAAATGTAGTCAGAGCTGGTCCGAAAATAAAAATAAGATGGCTTGCTCCTGCAAAGGGCTAAGCCTGGGCAGAGGGTGAGAGCTGGACAGGAGAAGGAGTGAATGGAAAACAGCAGGAGTGTGTTTTATGTGGCACTTTCCAGCGCTGCCACTTGGACTTTAATTCAACAGTGCAGCAAAAGAGCAGCTGTTCACATCATGATGAATAAAGACCTATATAAAACTTCCAGCTGCAAATATGCTGTGAGGAATTATTAATCTTAATGTAATAGAGATGCCGTACACTCAGTCACTGGCTCACAAGTCATTTCGGTCTCTATCCAGGGAAAAACAGCCTTCGTGGCTGCTGGCTCTCAGCACAGCTGTGAAATCTCCTTGTCTAAACAGCCACAGGACGCTGCTCCCTATTTCCAGGAAGGATTTTCCTCCTCAAAAACAGAGGTACCTAGAAACCAACCCAACTCACACTCCTCCTAAAATTGTTAAGACTTACGAGAGGGATGCCCCTCAGAAAAGAAGTTACTAACAGAATGAATTTGTAGGTCCTGAGCACCTTATTCACTGGGACACCGGGAAATCACTACTGCTCTTGTGCTATTTTCTACCATGAGACTGAAGAATTATAGAACGGTCCGGGCCGGAAGGGACCTCCAAAGGTCATCTAGTCCGACCTCCCCACAGCCAGCAAGGACACCCCCAACTAGACCAGGTTGCCCAGGGCCTCGTCGAGCCTCACCTTGAATATCTCAAGGGAAGGGGCCTCAACCACCTCCCTGGGCAACCTGTTCCAGTGTTCCACCACCCTCATAGTAAAGAACTTTTTCCTAATATCCAATCTAAATCTGCTCTTCTCCAACTTAAAGCCATTGCCCCTCGTCCTGTCACTGCAAGCCTTTGTAAACAGACCCTCCCCAGCCTTCCTGTAGGCCCCCCTCAGGTACTGGAAGGCCGCTATTAGGTCTCCCGTCTCCCTCAGCCTGTCCTCATAGCAGAGGTGCTCCCACCCCCTGATCATTTCAGTGGCTCTCCTCTGGACCCACTCCATCAGGTCCATGTCCTTCCTCTAAGATGAAGAGATGTCCTTCCCATCATCCTAGCTGCCCCTTCATCATCTCCAGCCCCACTTTCAGGTGATCAGAGGCAGCCAGCCCTCTCCACACCACAGCCCATCTCTAAAAGGGCATCACCTAATCAAGCAGCCGTGGGAGCTTCCAAAGCCTCCCCAGGACAGGGCTGGGGAGAGTCGTTCCCCCGTGGAGGGACAGAAGTGGCACCTACGCCAGTCAGTCCACTTCAGCGAAGAGGTTTTCCTCTTCACAAACAGCCCCATGCTTTCCCCAGGGGGGCTGCTGCTGGCCCTCGCGCAGGAGGACCACCTTTCCCCTGCATAGCTTGTCCTGCGGCACGGCCACCACGTGTGACCTTCTGAGGGTCTCCACCCTAGCAAGCTTACGTCGGTTGTGTTTGGACAAGATCCACAGCAATACGAAGCTGAAGCGCAGGAGGCTTTCAAATCGCATTTGAGTAAATGTACACTGACAACAGAAAGAGGGGCTCTGGAAACCACAGATTAACAGTCTGGGTCTGGGACGAAGTCCAATGCAGCAGTGGCCCCCCCTCCCCCCTCAATTTACTCAGCTTCCACTCAAACGTTTACCCTCAGCATCCCTAACAGCTTTCAGTTTGGACAGTCGTATCCATGGCCATGTATGAGTTAAAAAAAAAAAAAAAATCACAGGAGCACTGCAACAGGAATTTATTACATATTCTTAAGCAGATACCCTGGGCAAGCTCGTACTTGTGAGGCTGCCTTTCGTCATGCCGCTGACGCACTGCTCGCATCCAGAGAGCTCCCATTTGTGGGTGAGCAGGGGCTGGCCCGGGATGCTCACACCAGGTGAGTGTCAGGTACCGTCAGCGCGGGCGGGATGGTGTGATGCCCTCACCGATGCCCACCCCAGCCACTGCCAATACCCAACAGCGACTTCTCCAAACCAGAGACACCCCAGACCCCCTGAATGCTGCGTTATCACTTGGTGGCTCACCAGCGCTGCAGTGACTGCGTGACTTTGAATTCCCATCCCTGAAAATTCGAGGGCAACGTGGTGGCCAGCCACCCCCAGGGGTTATCTGCTTAAGGGTCAATGCTTTTGAGGTGCTTTTCCTGCACATCAATATGAACAGTGGCTCACACAGGACAGGGGCGACACAGTTTCAGACAAAATAGCTCTGGGGTTCCTAAACACCAGCGAGACAGTCTTAGACCAGAAATGGTTGCTTTCCCCCTAAACTTTAACTCCTATCCCAATGACATTTATTTAAACTGCTACTGAAGACAGAAAGCTGGGGCTATGTTTAAAGGCTTTATCTCTGTAAATATTTGGAGAGCTATAAATACTGAGCCATATTCATAATATGAATATTGGACTTACTGTTCTGTTGCTATGAAAATTACTATAAATACACTTCCAATTCTTAATTTCTCTCATTTGCCAAGAACTCCTTTAAAAAAGACAAAAAAGTTCTTATGTAAGACATCTCGCTATTTAATTAGCCATTGGAGTCAAAGGCCACAGCACAGAGCAGGAACTGAAAAACTCAACGACAGAGGCAGACAAAGCACGTAGAGCACCAGCACATTATAGAGCTGTATGTCCCAAGTGGGACTTATTATAATCAGACAGTCCATGAGTCAAGCCCTGACTGCTTTCTGTGTTTGTGGAAAGGAGGGAGCGGGAAGGGAGGCTGTCTGAAGGTCTGAAATCAACCTCCTCGCCGCTTCTGCAAGTCACATGAATACCGATGGCCTCCAAATTTCACAGTACCTCTGCCCAGGTTTTGTTTTTTTCTTGTGTAGAAATGAATTAAAAGAAGGAAAGCATTTCAAGGCATTTTACAGAAGTGCAGAGTGGGGATGACTTTGCAGCTGAAGGAGTAGTGAACTGGGCATAGGGTGATGGAGCTCCCATCTCCAGCTCTGCCAGATAGTTTTTGCTTCATCACAGATACATGACTTGATTAGAGCAGAGAAAATTTCATAACAAGTTTTTACATAATTCCAGCCTGCTCTATGTTTAATCAATTTGTGCTTCAGCCTTTTTATAAAATAAAAGCCAGTAACCATGCCATGTGGCTGGGTAGCCCTTTCTTCACTATGGAAAACGCAGCACTGCCCAGTCCTCTGGTTCCAATCAGTACGCTATTTACACCCACAGTCCTTGGGGAATAAAACAGATTAATGCAACCCCCTTGCTCTTCGGAGTCAGAAAGTGCTGCCTGCACATGTACATTCCTCAAGACAGGTTCTGCTTCCATTGTTTCAAAGCCCCAAAAGTGTCGTCATCACACGCACAGGTTTCACAAACGTGCTATTTGTAACTCCTGTCTCAGAGCAGAAAAGGGCAGTGTGTTTTGCCAGGTCACTACACAGTTCTGGTCCTACTCTCCTTCCACAAGCCACCTTTGATCCACCTGGTCCTACAGCTCCGATTACACTGCAGTTTTATCTGAGAGCATGCCTTCCACGGAAAGCATCTTAATGTAGCAATAAAAATAGGTCAGGTATATCTTACAGCTCGGCTTCAAGGTTTTGACCTCCAAGACAGTATGATTAAACTGTGAAAAATCCAGAGAGACTGTATTCCATACTGTGAGTTGTTCGAGAGCAACGGTGATGCCGTTGGTTGATGCCACTTGTTTTAGCAAAAAAAAAAAAAAAATATCCCAATGGATGCAACAGATCAGACTCTCTGACCAACAAGAATAAAATGTACAGCTCTGCCCAACAGGCCACAAGGGCTAAAATGAACTGAAAGGCCTGTGATCTCCAACAGCAAGTAAATAAAATCAGCGTGAAAGACTCTTAGATAAACGTTCTCAACACGTTAAGTACTATTTTCAATCGATCATCCTAAATATTGTCATGTTGAGTAACATTATTTAGCAACAGCTGTTGCACTAGAATTTCCTCCAAATACCGACGAGCTAATACCACAACCCTGTTTAAAGCCAGTCAGACGGCCAGATAAAGTGTTGCAAATATTAATGGCAGAACTTGCCAATGAGAGCTTTACAAGAGCAGCTCACCTGCTGCTGCAAATGGAGGACACCTTGCCGCAGTCGGTGTAGCAGGATGTCGGTGCACGACTGGGATTTGAGGTGGACGCTGAGGGTAACACTTCCCCCCTTTGAAGGGGAGGTACGACGAGTACTGGTGACCAGGACCTGTATTTTCACACCCAAACCAAGACAGCACCTATATCAGCCTGTTGATTTTAAAACATGATGTTCTGGCACGCGTCAAGTCCCAAGCCAGAGACGGGAACACCAAAGACTTAAAAGGCACCGCTCCTCCCCATCATACTCAAGCCTTACTTGGGTATCTCACCCAAGAAGTAAACCGTGGTCCTGGCAAACCGGTATGATCTTAAAGCCTGCTGGGCTCAGTTACGTATAATTACAAGCAACGATGTCAAGTCAGAAAGAAACAGGGAAAAGCCAGGTGATTCACACCACCTAACTTCAACACGTACAGGCTGGACAACAACAGGGCCTAGTCACCTTGGCTGCCTTCAAAGCCAGCAAAAATGAGACGTGCACTCTGAAGGTGTGACCCACCTGAGCTGCTTCAGATGTTCACATGAGAATAAAATTAATACCTCCCTAAACTCTACGTTGACAAGCCTTCCCCTGATTACAGAGAGAAAGTAAGGCAATTAGCTCAGCTGCAGACACCTACGGTTAGCCAAATGAACCCAAAACGTAGATGTGCCCCTGTAACCAGCCCAGGCCACCCTCCAAAGCACCAGTGTCCCATAAACCCAAGGGGCAGAAAGGCACACTTCACCTAGCCCAGAGGCAGACCGACCAGAGGGTTCCCTGAGAAGCCCCTGCAATGACAGAGCCTGCTGGAGACACACCACGCTTTGCACCTCACCATCATGCATTTTGGACAGTCGCCCACAGCTTCTCACAGCAGGGGTACGAGACCCTCACCTTGAACGGTGGTAGCTGGCAGCCTTTGTCTCTCCTAGAGGGAAAGGCCAAAGTCAACTCCACCACAGCTTCACTTCAGTGCTTCAGCTCCTCCACCCTGATTTTGGGGGCCTGATGTACCCCGTGTGGTCACAGCTGGGAGATGGATGGTTAACCAGCTCCACCTGCAGCCTCCCTGACTCTTTATCAGGGAGTGTAGTGACAGGATGAGGGGTAAGGGTTTTAAATTGGAAGAGGGGAGATTTAGATTAGATATCAGGAAGAAATTCTTTACTGTGAGGGTGGTGAGGCACTGGAACAGGTTGCCCAGAGAAGCTGTGGATGCCCCATCCCTGGAGGTGTTCAAGGCCAGGCTGGATGGGGCTTTGAGCAACCTGGTCTGGTGGGAGGTGTCCCTGCCCATGGCAGGGGGGTTGGAACTCAATGATCTTTAAGGTCCCTTCAAACCCAAACCATTCTATGATTTTGGGTGGCCTTGCCATTGCTGTTGTTTCCAAATTGGAATGCATGTTAAAATCATAATAAAAAGGCAGCGCTCCTGCTAATGCTCATTTTTAGACTAAATTCAAACTTACTCATGTTACATCCCTTTCTAATACAAAAGGGAAAAGAAGATTCACTAACAACTGTAGAGTCAAGAAGCTAGAGGCCAAATTTGATCATATTTTTCTTTATTTTATTTACGTTATTTTACTCAAGACTGGAGGAACAGAAGGCGGCTTTCACTCATTAAGACGACTTCCCTAAAAACATCTGCCATTTCAGCTAGGCTTCACACCAACCACCCTGTGGTTAGACCAACCACCCAGGTGAAGTCTATTCAGGCTGTGAGATCCAGGGGCTTCGCTTACTCCAGCAGAACTGCAGAGCCACAGCCCTGCTCTTTGCAAAACCTCCCCAACCTGCCTCCATTTCGGGCCGGGATCTTGCAGCCAGCCGTGGGGCTGCGTCACCTCACATAGTTTAAGGTTTTCCTCACAACCGGGAGGGATTAGAAAACGAGGCTTTGGATGTGTTCAGGCCGTGTGCTTGAGATTACTGGTGTACCTAGATGGTAGCACACGCGCCTGCAAGTTGTGGTCTTGATTTGTTTGTCCCTAGCAGTTCACGTTTGCAGCTATGGGTGGAGTTTGTGTATAAATTCTATTACTGTATGCCGTTTTGTAGTCCATAATACTCTATAACCTATCTATATTCAGTAACAATACTTGAGACTATATTGAGGAATATTTTTGCAGAGTAAGAGCTACGACAAAAGGCCCACATAATTAAAACAACATAATCGCAAGAGAAGCTGTTGAAAATTAATTTGAGAGCCATTTGGAAAATTATTGCAGGATTGTTAAGGATTATTGATGAATAAATGCCATCTAATTTTTTTTTTTTAAATACGCACATTCCAAGCCATTTTATGCAGTCCTGCATATGTGGGGAGAGATTTACATAATTTATGTAGCTTTTCTTAATTCTGAGATGACAGGCACTATCAAAATATTGATATATATATATATATAAACACGACTGTTCCACACTGTATCGTGTTTCCACCAGACCAAACATTCTCCATAGCACAGAAGGTGTTACCAGATCTTAATACAGAGTTCTGCAAAAAGTAGCATGGGTTTTTTTGGTTTTTGCCTTTTTTTTTTCAACAAGTGTTACCTTCTGTGGATAAAGGACAAAAAAAACGAAACCGACCCATACCAGTTACACTTCCTCAGCACCTCACAACTTTTAGACGCGCTATTCCTCTTCAAGTCAATGAGAGTTTTACAGCTAAATCTAACCCTGCGCGCTTTGCCAATTTTCTCGGGTGTTTTTCTCCTAGAAATGCAGGCACTTGGTACGTATATAGCAGTGAGACTGTATTAAAAGCCACAGCAGGTGGAAAATAACACAGCCCAGGGAAGTTTTTGTTTTTGACTCTCCTCACAATCAAAGCTATGCACCAAGCACAATGAGGCACAGTAAATAAAGACATTTCACACAGACAAGCACGAAAATCTTCCAAAACAAAGAAAATTAAATTATCTTTCAACTAAAGAACACACTGCAGCGAAAGACTAAATGAGCGATTCTAATTAAAACCATGCTGCGAATCTCCTACTTTCCTTCCACCCCGAAAAAAAAAAAAAAAAAAAAAAAAAAAAAAGTAAAAATCAGCTAGCGTTTGTGCGTCTACAGCCACCCCTCTCAAACCAGTCAGGCAGCTTCCCAGCCAAACGATGCAAGACGCAGCATCTCAGGGCTACAAAACACATGGAAATTATTTCCATAGCGATCATAACAACAACATGCCAGGCCAGGATCCGCAGGGAGCTCGGCCCCTCCGCTGTTCCCAATGCTGCCCGCCCTGCCAGGCACCCCCACAGCGCCCAGTCCCTTGCCCCACGGCCGCATCCAGCACCGTGCCACCCTGCTCGCCCCTGCTGGCTTTGGCAAGGGTTGGCCTCATCCACCATAGTCACTCGCATCCCTTCTCTTTCCCATGCTGGGCGGGCAAGCGTTACGTCCCCATAACGTGCACACGCAGGAGAGCCACGGCACGGATAGTCCTGGCCCCGGGCAAGCACAGGCAACGTTGTGCAAGCCCTGCTCGAGCTTCTTAATCCCAAACACGCCGCAACCATCTCGGGGCTCAGGTCTCTCTCCTTGCGGTGCTAAGCCAGGCAGCAGCCCCGGGTGAAGATGTTCGGGAAGGGATGAAAACTCGGGGACAATCCCTTTGTGCCGGGGCTGTGCCCGGCGCGTCACGCACGGCTGGGCTCTGAGCAGCTCTCCAGAAAGGAAACGTGATTTCTCTTCTGACCTGCTCTCTTCTAGCTATTTATCTATTTGCACAGCCATCGGGCTTCCCGAAGGCTAGCCACTGCCCTTTCACGGGCAGAGAGCTGAGGGGACGGGAACGTGTGGCTTATTAAGTACAGCGAATATGGGCATCCATGTCCTGCGCAGGTCACGCATGATCCGCTGATACTGCTATTTTGATGCAGGCACAGGGACAGGAATCAGCTAAATATAGCAGACTTGAGCGACCGGTCTAAATTATAGACTTAAATGACATGAAGAAAGGTGCAGTTTGCCCAAAGACAGGGGAAAGAAATGGGAAGATTTTGAACAGCGATGGGAAGCTCGGCTCTAGCATCATTATGCCTGACTTGCTATCAAGACATCCAGTAAAAGATTCAGGGGCACAGGGACTTCCAGGGACACAGGGACTTCATGCCCATTAGATGTGGGCAGGCATAACGGTGGCGGAACAAAAAGCAGATGCAATCATCCTAAGGGATCCCAAAATCAAAGGGACCGACGGCAAAGGCAGAGGGAAAGGAGGATCCCGTTAATGGCATCCAGCTGAAAACCACCAGAAGGAAGCAGCAACGCACAGGGAACCCGCAACCAACGCTCAAAGGGCATTAGCTTTTTAAGAGGGAAAACTTAATGGATCTCTTGAAAAGCAGCAAAGAACAGCTCTGCAAGAACACAGCGCAGATTCTGCAATTCGCTCCCCCTTTTCACGCTATTTTAGGGCAGTCGGGTAGCCCCACATGCTCACGTGTGACACCCCACCTCTTGCAACACCCATTGCAAGGCAGTGAAAGTGTCTTAATCCAGATTACTGTGCAAGTGACACAATTGATTGCCTGTTGATCAACGTATCCTTGCTTGGTAGAAAACTTAAGCACATGTTCATCATTTAATCCCACTTTATGAAAATTTAAGGATGCATTCAAGTGCTACATTTTTTCCCCTTACACTACACAGAACCGGACCAGCAATAATTTCACACGATCGGGATTGCGAGTGTCAAGAGAGGAGCTCCCTTTTCTGGTAAGGAGGATGGGTTTTCGCCAGGATTCGCATTAGGCAGTAACACAGTGTTACCCGCGACCCGAAGGGCAGAACTCATGGAGGGGGACTTCAGCATCTGCAACTGAAAATGCCGAGGAACTTCCAAAAACGTACCCCCGCTGTGCCAGCAAGTGTTTGTTTACTGCTTCGAACAGGGCTGCACGTGAAACCTAGGCAGCGGACTTTTAAATCCCAATGTACATAACGTCTGCGTGCAAACCAAAAGCAGGAGTCCCTCCGCTTTATTGGGTACTGAAACATTAAAAGCAGGTGCTTAAAAACAGTATTACAAATCTGTCTGCAACCTGTATTATTTTTACCACGTGAAAGTAAATCGATCGCTAGCGCGTTTCAACTGTTCCACTGAAAATACGCAACTCCTGCTAAATTATTTCTTAAACATGTGGAGGGAGGAGAAAGTTTATTTCGCTGCACTGACAGCACACGACGTATTTTACCTGTGTGTGTGTGTGTGTGTGTGTGTGTGTGTGTACGGCAGAGGCTGTAATGGATCATTTCCCTTTCGTGGCATGTATCAAAGAAGATCTCGAGCTATTCTTCACAAGGAGAGAAATGAAAAACCCCCGCTCATAATGAAAGCTGCAATGTACTTCCAGAGAGCAACTGAGTAATTCAACACCATATTTTCCACTGATTCAGCCAGTTAGTTGGAACAATGACTGATTAAAATAGAAAATCTACTTTACAACCACATACACTGACATTCCAGATTACAAGGTATGTTACGGATGTGATTTTTTTAAATCTTCTTACATATAAAAACGAGAAAGTATAAAACCAGAAATTATTCCAATGGAGTTACACTGGTGTGAAAGTCATCTGAAATACCACTGGCTTCCAGTATACCTTCATAGGGAATGCACACAAAATAACTTTCATGATATGTATGTTTTATGTAATCTGGAGTACCAAGAAGAAAAAAAAAAAAGAAAAAAAATCATTTGCCCTCAGATATTACTTTTAAGAATAGAGGACAGATGTCTAGTTGCTGAAGCAGACTTGTAAAAAATTAATCACCTGCCTCATGCAGGTTAGCAGTATTTGGCAGGTAGGTTAGCACAGCTCATAATGAAGCATCTGGCTTTTGGTAAAGCTGCATTTTAATTTTAACCGTGTTTCATTTCAGCTTTTGGGCTCACATTGACGTGCAATATCTGACAAGTCTCGAGCGGATTTGCTGATTGGTAACTTTGCTGTAGATCTTCTCAACTTCTCAACCAAAACTAAGTAACAACCATAGTTCACACCCAGACCACAACCTGATCTGAACACCCCTGTACAAGCCATTTTAAACCCAGTCCTCAAGATCTTACCCGTCCACAGTCCTATTTCCTTTCAAACACCTAAATTGACTAGGAGTCAGCAAACTTCTAAGCATAATGCTTGAATTAAGCAGGCTAAACTGACTGACTTCAGGAGTGCCCCAATACTGTTCTGAATGTGGTTTGGTGGTGGGGTTTTTTGTTATCTGGCAATTTGAGGCAAGCAAAAGGTCTACCTGTGTTGTATTTTTCCTTAGAGAAGAGGGTGCCCATTTGTAGCACTACTGGGAGCTTCTTTGGACATACCAGAAGCATCTGCTGCTCCTTCTCGAACGCTGAGAGGGCAGAAGAAGAGCTGCTGAAGCTTCAGAGAGGTCTGAAGAACTGTGGCCTTCTGATTCTGGGGCTCTCATCGCTTCTAGGTGTTCCCCCTGATGCATGCATTTTCAGTGGAAGGGTGCTTCTACCACAAATTTACTGGGGAAAAAAACACCACCGCCACCAATTATCCTTGTGAGAGAGCAATCACCGTGCAGATGCAGGGGCCACTTTCTAACACGAATAGCTCAGGCATTTTAATAATGTTCCCAATACACAAAGATCTACTAGAGTATAAATCAAGCAATTGCCAATTTTTGTTTTTACACTATGACCGTTTTTTGAAGCTTTCAAACATGCCAAAACCCTCAGGAATCTCACTGGCTGTTGTTTTTCTCTTCTTGTACCATTTAAGCTGGACCGTTTCTTTCCAATACTTTTTTTTAAAAAGAAATATGAGAGAGAACAGATCACGCTGTGGACTCCTGAGCTCTTCACAGAGAGTACAAAGGAAGGAACTGGGAACATTTAGCTCCGTAAGCACATTTGCAGCGGCCTCACTAGCAGTACCACAAACGCCTTTGCCGGGCTGCTGTGGCTTGTGCAGGTATTTTCCTAGCACACCACCGCAGAGAAATCGCCTATTTCAACTGCTGATTATATTAATTTTTTTGTTTCCACCTTCACTGAACACCACCCACTGACAGATACTCCCCAGGCCCACAGACAGACTTGCACTTTAGTTGCGTAGAAAAAAACAAGGCAAGGGGGATTTTTCTTATCTTGCTTGGGACCTAACTGCTTGCGGGAAAGGGGAATGGCAACTTCTAGAAAGCAAATTCAGAGACAGAGCAAGAGACATGGCAACTGCAACTTTTAGCAGGAGTGATGCAATATTAAGCAGGGGGCAGGAGGGATGGAAAAGACAAGAACAGCATAGCACTCTCAAAGTCAAGGATGAGTCCCAATTCCTCCCTGGAGAGCAGTGATAGACGTTTTTGAGGTATGCTTCCCAAATAATGATGGATCTCCCTTTTTAGACAACGTGCAGAACAAACTGCTGCAAACACTTCATTCAGTGAAAGGATGCAGCATGAGACCTGAGGACAAAGCAAATGAGGAGTAAGAAAGACTACTACATTTATGTTCTGTCTGTCTTGGTCTGACAGAGAATTCCATTGAATTGTTTCTAGACACTCAGGGTGCGTGTGCTGCTGGTCACCAAAACCAACCTGACAAGGGAAGCAGAAAGGATGGCTCTGCGAGCAGTGGTGGAGATAAAGATGACTCCTCTCCTTCCTTCCTAGGTCTAACCATGATGGAAAATACCCACTCGGCTGTGTGCAAGAGGTACCGTGAAAAGACGATGGCGTGGTCTTTGCCTTATCAACCACCACCGGAGGACAGCTAGAAGATACCCCCCACAATAAGAGCAATGCCCTTGTCTCAAAGGACGAGGCAGAAAGGAAACTGGGGGAGGCCAAGGAAGAAGAAAGCTGGGAGCTGGTATCATCTTTCCCTTTCCTGAGGGAACAGAGAGAGCAAGAGGGGAGGAGTGGGAAAGCTTTCCATTCCCTCCTCCCTCAACGCCACCACCAACTTCTGCTTTGCCAGCAGCCAGCGAGTCCAAACTGAAGGCAAACCTAGGATGTTGGGCTAAATCCTTTGGGTTGGAAAGCCAGGTTGAATATCCCAGCATCCCAACAATCGGGATATATACTGTGGCGCCCATCAGGCTGAGCATGGGCAAGGTATCATTTTTAAAGGACAGCAGAGTGCATCCCCCAAGCGCTGGCTGGTGGAAGGTTTGTTTTTTATTTGGAAAGGGCTGTTACGCCAAATAGCAGAGGTCTGTCCCCAAGACTGCTCATAGAACAGAGCCGAAGCTGCATTTTCAGCATCATGAAATCTTCACCGGCTGAGAAGAGCACACTTTCCAGAACAGCTCCCTTCTGGACTTGGCCCTTCTCAGGAAGGCCATAAGCTACCTATATGGCAGTGCTTGTGGAGATACCCTGTGGGACCAACTTCATCTGAAATACCAAAAGAGAGAAACTTCCCAAAATATGATCTTCTAATGATGAAAAAACATAATAAAAAGCTTTCAATGGGCTTTCTTCCATTTGTTGGATTTATAGAAGCAATAGCAACCTTAAAACATCTGCCAAATCATTCTACTTTTCAGTTTTGATTATCTGTCTGGTAGTTTGAGGTTAGTTTTAACTATACAGATGCAAGAAGCGAGAAAGCCATTCAGCTTAGATTTATTCTTAAGAAGTACCGGCTGTCTAAAACAAGGCTATAAAATGTAGGCTCCCTGTCTGGTTTGTTGTATGGTTGCATGGCTTTGTGCTATTAATTGCAACCTGGCTAACAGGTGCTTGCCAATGCCTTTATATCCCCAACATAAGAAAGGATTATATTTCCATCTGGATAAAAGGGTGACGCTGTCTTCTAAAAAGAAGTTAAGAGCAGCAGAGAGAGGAAGTCCACTGAATCACTGCTTACTAACAAGAATATGCCCTCTTTTCTGCTCTGATAGACCCAGAGAGGGAAGGGGAAAGAGGCTAACATGATTTTTTTCCACATCCACTCCTCTTGGTCAGGTGTCAGATGGCCATGAGCTGGACTCACCAGGAACTGTTTTCCTTCCAGTTCCCTTCACTCACCCAGCAATGGTGGCAGCCCTGTTTAAAACAAAGTGGCAGCACCGGAGGACCCCTACCAAGAAAAGCACTTACACGTACACTGCAGTTGTAGGAGAAGTCCCATACTATGTATTTAAAAATTAACCACAGGCTCACTCGTGCTGGGCAGCATCAGAGCACTGCTGTGAAGGACTTGCCCTGCTCTGCCTGGAAAAGCCTCCCTCTTGGCTTCCTTACCCTTTCATCTCCTTCCTGTCATCAGTGATGAACACCTCTTTCCAGTCTTTTCCTTTAGCTCTTCATTTCTCTCTTCTTCCCATCTTACCTTCTGTGGAACTGCACAGCCCTATTTGCTTCACATCATCAGCCAGTTGTGACGCCAGGTGCATGAGAAGTGCTATATGAGACCGGGATGTTAAAACATAAAGCCCCAACCTGAATGCATTCACAGCTCCCCGAAGTTAAAACGGTTTGATCGACAAGGCTTTCTATTCCCTGAGGGGTTTGCAAAAGGTATTCATAACTCTTGGGTCCGGAAGATGAAAGGACTCTGAGAGATACCTGCAGTGGCCAGCACCTGGACCTGGACTGCTTGAGCTCGTTATCCGAAAGCAACAAAACCAACTGATCCACGGGAAGCAAACGATAACACGCTCCACGTGTTACCGGGGTGCACAAACAGCTCAGAGGCATGTTGGTGCCTAATCACGGCGATGTGGAGACGTACAAAAATACTACGAGAGCGATTGCTTTAGAGAAAGAGTTTGACACTTGTTAGTCATAAGGGGATTTAAAAATCCCAGCATATGCCTCAAGGCCTCTGAAAATCAGACCAAAAGTGCCTACTTTGAGATTATGTTGAGAAACGACACAAGCCAACTCTTGTGAGCAAGTCTCCTGGCACAGACAACATTCTGACTATGTAAATCAGCAGACAAATCATTGTGTTTTGCCTGTAAAATTAGGGTGTTCAGAATATTCATCTGTTCACAGGCTCAGATCAAATTCTGTATTGGAGCGCCCAAGCCATACACAACCTTTGCCATCTCACTGCAGAGAGATACAGTGAAAGGCAAAGCAGCATTCACTGTATCTTCAATATGAACTTATTTTTCCAAGAGGAAAACAAATTCTGACTAGTACTGGTTACCTAGATAAAAAAGAAAAACCCCTACAACTCCTTTTCTTCCCTTTTTCTAACCGATTTATCTACCTCATGTCAAGAATGATCCTGAAGAAAATTCCTGGCGTATTTTGCGTCAAAAAACTGAGTAATAATCATGACTTTTGAAAGTGCTTACTAGACTATTCTGTGCATTTGAATATTTTCTTTCACCCTTTAGTTCAGTCTTCTACGGGAGTAAATCATACCCTTTAATTAAACATTCTTGAGTATTTGGATTTTATCTCACAGATACACCGCACCCTGCTTGTAAAAATTCCAAAGTGCTTGACTTCTTCCAAAGATGAGTTATTAATTAGAATATCTAGAGACCCTATATTTATAATCTGGTGCCATCCCTCCCCAGGGATCCCAAACTTTTATCTGCCAGATTAGTTACCTGCAGCTGAAACAGAGCCATGGCTGGCTGGAATGTAACCCCCGTCTTGTGCAACTCCTCACCACCACTTTTAAAAAGAAGAGTGGGAGATAGGTCCAAATGGAGGATGTTTTGAAGGCGTTCTGGAATTAAGTTCACCTTCCTTAAAGTATGGGGACTTTCCTACAGTCCCCACTCGCTTTATCTTGCTCCATTCAGGGAAACCCTCATCCTAGTTGTGAACTCCTGCGAAGGCGGAGGTGCCAGCAGGATGCTAACAGGCGTGATTTCCCTCCCCAAAGTGGTCCCAGGTTTCACCCTCGCTTGGCACAGCGTGCAGCTTTGTAATGCCTGACGCCAGCTGGGGCACCGGCCCCGTTCTGACTCAGAGTGGGGAGTACCCTGGTCTGGAATCACCGAAGGCAACAACAACTCCCAAAATACTTCCCCAAGCCAAGGGGTAAAAGCCGGTGCCAGCCGTGAGCTCAGCAGCACCGCTCCCCGGCACCGCTCGCTTGCCAATCTTCTGCAGCGTTTTTAGCTCGATAGGTGCGCCGGCTCACCCCACTCTCCAAACGTTTAGCAATCGAGAACAGCGACAGCTTGGGGCTGCCACGGCAGCCAAACACCCAAACAGGCAAAGACAATAGGTGGGAGAGAGGAATACCGCTTTACCGGGCTCGTTAGCCCTCACAGGCAACACGAAGCCCTCAAAACCGTATTGTTTTTAAGAGAGAAGGGAGAGTGCAGCCATCCCACAGAAGGAAATCCATAGGAAATCCTGCTGGCATGAAGTACAGCTGGGAGACAGCCTGCAGGATGATGGAGACAGCCCCACGCAGATGATGGAGTGATGATAAGGAGCGAGTGGCACCTTCCAGCACCAGGCTGGGGCATTCTCTGCTGCCACGGGCATCAGCCAGCACCATCCAGGCACGGCCCTCCGGTGGGTCAGCATAAACCCTCACGGCAGCCTGCCACGCTCAGCACTGCCTGCCCTTTCCCGGGCTCAGGTATGGAAGAGGACAGCCATCTCATACACCAGTGGGCATCGAGCATGCTGCCGGGTCCCAGCGCAAAGCTCTCCAGCTTTACATGCAGCTCTCTCCAGCTCCAGAGAGAAGTCACCAGCCTGGAGGAGCTACTAAAGCCAAGGAGGAAAAAAAAAAAAAAAAAAAAAATCAGTCTCCAGCCCTGGACTTCATGACACACACATTAGAGACTCCTGCCCTCCTACACCACGTCCAGCACGCTTGCCTCAGAAACCTTCAATTCCTGGACCCTTCCACCTCCTACAAGAAGAGATGGAGCAGCAGCAGGGCAGCTAATTTGCCTGGAAAAAAAAAAGATAAACACACTCCAGCTGCAAAGAAAGCAACCTCCTGGCAATTTTGCTGGGGAACTCTGCCGTGAGCAGTGGATGGTTTTTAGATTTACTTCTCCTCTGCCTTAGCACGCCCTACAGATAAGTGGAGGTATTAGTGTGAGAAAATCTCCTGGTTTGGGAAGCAGGATGCCAGCGAGAGGGGGTTTGAAATGGAGAAGGGAGGAAGAGACCTCATCTGCATTCTCCTCTTGCTGAGGTAAAGGGGAAGAGCTTTAACAAAAGCAGATTTTAAGCAAGCTCCCCCAAAGCAGCAACAAAAGAAAGACCAGACAGCCCGCATGGGGCTAAAAAAGTAATGCAAAAGGGTAGTGCGAAAAGTTAGAGCTGGTTTATGGTGGTTTTCACTGAGTCAACACGACTGAAAACACTGGGAAAAACTAGAGGGAAAAGCTTGATCCAAAATCTCACCCCTGAAGACATTCAGATACTGTTTGAGCTTACACCTGGGTGTGAACTTCGAAGCCTGGGCTCCTTTCTGTATAACACAGTGGACTGAATCAAACCTGACCCAAAGACCTGCAACACCCAGAAATATGTTGATTCAGGGATGCATTTTACAGCTTTTGTCAGTCACCAGTTTATCAGAAGTTACTTCCTAGGTTTCTTCCTCCTCCTCCTTTCCTTTATTTATAAGTACTTTTTTTTTAAAGTACTTATTTATTTATAAGTACTTACTATTTCTCTTATAAAAAGTATTTATAAGTACTTTCTTTTTTGGAAGTACTTCTCGTCCATCCATCCAACCCTGGTCTCAGTCAGAAGCTTTTAAGTATTTCCTCGAACAGATAACTCTGGCCAGGATGGCAGTGTCAGCACGGAGCAGCTTTCTCTGGCCCTCTTTATGTTTCTGTTCTTTTTGGAGAGAAGTATGTTCAGGTTGTAATAAAAGGACTGAAAAAATACATTAATCTTTATTAAACCGGTAGAGCCAATTGACGGGGCTAGGACTGGCTGCTTCCTCCCTTCTCCCTTCGTGCCCTTCCGCAGTTTTCTCTCCTCTCCTCTTCCCTGACACTTGTTTGTGTTTGGAAGCAGCACGCTCGCTCCCAACAGACCGGGACAGGGGATGAGAGGGGAAATGTCTGGACGCATTTAGTCCAATTAAAAGTTGGCATCACATTCAGTCTTTCCAAAAAGCACGTAGGAAACTTTAAACGCCAGGCTGGCCGCTGCGAACTGATGCCTCCCCATTTACATTTCCTTGCACCGAGCCACAAACAGAGCGGGTATTAATTGTCATCAAGCGTGCCTGCCGCGAACCCCTCTTTAACATCATTCACAAATGTTCTGCTTAAAACTTTTCGTCTTTCAGCAGATCACTGCCGTAATCCCATGTCACTGATGAGTTTTGGCAGAGCTGAAGAGCGAGCCGCGTCGGCTGCTGACAGCTCCCCTCGACTTTCCTTTCCCAGCTGCCGCAGCCGCACACAAGCTCTGTCACAGCATTCCCTGCCCCGTGCCATCTCAAACTTTGAACGACATGTTTGCTCACCGGGTTTTAGGGTAAACAAACAAAAAGTGCACGAGCCCTGCACGTGCGGTCTGTACATCATCCCGAGCCATCCGGTCTGCCGACGAGCCGCCGCTCCTACGGGAAGAGCTGTGGCATAAACCCAAGCAGCGTCAGCGCATCCCTCCCTCCCTCCCACGGACCCTGCCCTGGCACCCGTGGGTCCCCCCGCCTCAGGGGAGTGATAACACCTGGGCTCCGCTGCACAGGGGGGTCACAGAAGGCACCGAAAGCTTAACTGCTGGGTGAGAAAGAAGCGGCTGAGGAGGGACAGGCAAGAGTTGGCTCTGTCCTGCTACTTTTTCTTTTTTTTTTTTTTTGTTTTAAACAGAAAAATCTTGTTCTTCCCACTCCTGAGAAAAGCCCTTTAAACATGAATGAGACTAGTCATATAAATGAATTAAGGGTCAGTTTACAGCGTTATTAAATTAAATGCTTTATATACAGTAACTGAAGAGTTTGGTAGAATTCATGAAACTAGATTCAGACCTCAGATGCTTTCCAGAGCGGCTGGAAGGATTTAAGGAACTAAACAGAAGAAACTCAACAAGCCTCGCTTTGCTCAGCGTTCACTGCAGCATCCAAACCAGCGACATACTTCCACGTTACTGCTACAGCTCTGCCCTCCGACATGTGTTTACAGCTCTGATTAATCCAACCACAAGTTAAGGACTAAGTGTACTGAGGCACGTCCCCAGCTGATTCCAGTATAAACTGCATGTCTGGAATCTGACTGCACAGAGAGGTCCATGGTCACCGCTTGCCAGCTGAACGTTCGCTAAGTCGCACACGGGCAGAATCACAGAATGATATGGGGTTGGAAGGGACCTCTAGAGATCATCTCATCCAACCCCCCTGCCAAAGCAGGTCCACCCGGAGCAGGTTGCACAGGAACGTGTCCAGGCGGGTTTGGAATGTCTCCAGAGAAGGAGACTCCACCACCTCTCCGGACAGCCTCTTCCAGGGCTCTGCCACCATCAAAGGAAAGAAGTTCCTCCTCACATTTAGATGGAACTTCTTGTGTTCAAGTCTGTTCCCGTTACCTCTTGTCCTGTCCCTGGGCACCACTGAAACAAGACTGGCCCCATCCTCTTGACACCCACCCTTTAAGTATTTATACGTGTTGATTGGATCCCCCTTCAGTCTTCTCCAGACTAAAAAGACCCAAGTCCCTCAGCCTTTCCTCGTGAGAGAGATGCTCCAGGCCCCTAATCATCTTTGTGGTCCTCTGCTGTACCCTCTCCAGCAGTTCCCCATCCTTCTTGAACTGGGGAGCCCAGAACTGGACACAGTGCTCCAGATGGGGCCTCACCAGGGCAGAGCAGAGGGAGAGGATGACCTCCCTCGACCTGCTGGTCACACTCTTCCTCATGCACCCCGGATGCCATTGGCCTTCTTGGCACAGAGCAGCAGCAATCCACTTGCGCCATACTCACACCGCTAAGAGCAAGCGGATGCTCTTGCCTTGTTTTTAATAAAGGCTTAGTCCATCCAGTTTAAAATACACTCTAAGGCGCGCTCGTGCGCAGTACCACTTGAGGACAAGAAAAATCTCTTGTCACTTTTCAGTTTTGGGAGCTCGCCACGGAGCGCCGAGATAAACAACCTGTGCTGCCCGCCGCACGTTTCGGTACCTGCACGATAGGGTGGCCCCCCGCAGATGCCTTCACAGCCCCTCGACTGCCTTCTGTCTCGTAATGAGCTCGGTGGTGGGATTTCGGCTGCACTTCAATACGCAGTTCGTAAGGTCCTGAGTGAGATGGCAGCTGCCAGTCAAGGGCAGGCAGGGATGGGCTATAATGGAAAGGAAAACGTATTAAAAATTAACATCAAGTACACTATCGCAAACCACAAGCATCCAGCACTATTACTTTAGAGACCGTGTTTCGCAGTTCATCCTTCACCATCTTACATTTAAAATTTCATCAATATGGATAATGCCACGACATAAGTAATTTAGAAGGTAATGGTTATTTTATGAAGATTTATGGGTCCAGCATGTCTGACGGCCCAGATGCTATCCGATTTGTAAACAAAATGAAAAAACGTTGAGAGACAGCTTACAAATATCTTAATATATTGATTCTTGAACCAAAAAGGAGAAAGATAGCCAGAAAGACGCAGAGGAATTTAAGGAAGAGGATTTCTGCTATGAAAGTGAAAGCCAAACCAGCTCTGGAGGAGTTCTGTATTTAATGAATCTAACGGATTTCAACAAATCTCCTCAGTTTGCAGGGGGTGGAAAGAAGAAAAAAAAAAGAAAAAAAAAAAGCCATTTCCCAGCTTCCTTCCCAACACAAAACACATCAGAGAGTCTCAAAGTCAAGCCGCTCTCTTTCTGGTTCAGGCACGGCAAGGGAGCAAGCTCTGAAGTCAGAACTTGCCCACAAACGCTACTAACGATGACGCATAAGCCAGAAGAAAATCCAGCTCGCTCTTCCGGCCCTGTATTGACTCTGCAATTAACTAAAATATTAAGGACTCATTACCGTCACACAAGCAAGCAGGCCCGACAACATGCGATGGTGGGGAAGTGTCACTTGTAGAAACCCACTTCCAGTGTAAAACCACACTTGAAAATAGTCGGGAGAGGTCGGCTGTAAGAAATGCCAAGTTGATGCTTTGGGTTGGGAAAAAAAAAAAAAGAAAAAGAAACAAACAAGCTCTGTAGAAACAGTGCTAGACCCGAGACGAATTTATTGATCTTAAAACTAAAGCAAAAAGCTTCATGATGAACACCACTAATTTTATGTCTAGCGTATATTCTTTCCTTTGGTGAATTCTCCTCACCAGCTGTCCTTCAAAAGCCTTTACAAGCAGTTAAACGGCACCACCACAACACACTGCCCTGTCTTCTTACATCAAACTTTATTATTTCTCCCATCAGCCAGGGGAAGACCACCAGCAAGCGGAAAATCACGGTCCGGGACCCTTTGTTGTCGCCATGGTGTGGGGCTACCTGCCACGGCGAGAAGGCTCGTCCCGCCACAGGGTGCGGACGAGGAAGCTGAAGGGCTAATTAGCTCTCGCCCAGTTTACGCAGAGGCTGGCCACTGGGGATTTACTGGTTCCCCTCCTCGATGCTACAGCCCTGGTGCAAGGGCAGTCCGAGCAGTGTGAATCATGGCTGAAACGGGCTGGCTGGGAGGGAAAGGACGCAAAACAGCTTCCGTAATGGATGCATATATTATGAGCGCATGTCCAGCTGGAGGCTGAATACTCTGTTTTACCGTCCCTGTGACCCACACACTACCCCAGCGCACTTTCGGCTCCGCTGGCGTTACATCCTTCACATCCCTCAGAGCATCCCTGCTGTCTCCCACTGCAGAGACTATAACCACTCACACTGTTTGGGTTTGGTTTTTTTCCCTTTTGCCTTTTTTTTCTTTTTTCTTTTCTGAGTGCTTATCCAGCCCTTTATCACCAGCATATTTAACTCCTAGCTGCTGGGGTACACGTGCATATACACCGATGGGACTTCAGGTGGTGCTAAGTTTCTCCACATCATCTTTCTTCGCTGCTTATACATTCGCCAGTTTAAACCATGTGGCTTGAATGCCTATAGATCCCCACTACACGCATCACAGGGGTCAGCTGGAGCCACCAAGTCCCAGCACTTGGTGAGGAGCAGGACCACCCTCGCTCCCTCAGGCACCCCCTGCTCCCCCAGCACCGCTCGCTGGTGAGTCACAGGTGCCAAACTTCCAGCTACCCTGCTCTCCAGCCCTCAGGACATGGAGCATCCTCAAAAATAACAGAGGGGTAGAGAAGAAAGTAGCCATACAGCTCCCAGCGCAGCCCAAATGGGAGCTCATCCAAAGCAAAGATGTTGCCCTCCATGAGGGCTCCCAGCTCCCACGAACATCTGGATCCAGTAGGAGCCAGAGGGGCACTGTCTGCAGAGGCAAGATCCTGCCAGAGACAAATCCTGAATTTGGCTACTGTCCCCCCCCAAGAAGCATGGGAGCCTCAGCCTTGGCTGGAGGCCTGACGCCACATCTTCTGAGCTCCCGTGCAAGCCTTTCTCCCCAAAATGGCCAAGGCCCACTTCGGGGGTCAAAGAAGAGCTCTTCTGCTACCAGACACTCATCATATAAAGAGCAAAGAGCTGGCAAAAAATTACAGGCAACCGGCCATTGTATAGAGCCACTATTCTTTGCCTAGCACGTTAGCTACATGTACTTTACTCTGAAAAAGTCCCCCCAAAAAAAGATTCTGGATAAACCATATTTGACTAATGATAAATGACAAAGAGCAGAGCAAAACAGCTGTGTCTCTCCTGGTGATGATCAGCACACATTTTTAAACAGATGTTTCTGGTTTTAAGTAAATTCTCATTTGATGGATCTTTCCTTTTTTTCTTTTTTTTTTTTTTTCTGAGGACACAACATCTATCAGATTAAAAACTTAAACACTTAATTAAAAAGGACAGTTCTGACTGGCAGCATGTAGCCCTCAAGTGAAGAGGGTTGGGTTTTTTTTAAGATACATGGAAGTAAGCAGTAGTTCCATAACTAATTACATCTATTTAAAAAAACAAACAAACAAAAAACCCACAAAACCCCCTTTCAAATCATCGTCAGTATAATTAAGCTGTAAAATTAATGTTCTCAAATAAAGCCTGAAAATAAAAACACAGTTTGCTGTTAGCCTGCAATCTATCATTGAAATTCCAAAATACCACCTGCCCAATTATAAATTGACAATTAATGGCAGTTTTCCTGATAAAGGAAGCAGAGTGATGCATTTAACAGTGTCACGGGCTGGGGCTGTCAGAGCTATTTCCTATGTTGGGTTATCTTCATCATGCACTTAATTTCCTGCAGCTAAACGTGGTTAAAGGGAAAAAGTCACCAAGCAAATGGTGTGGTGGTAAAATCAAATCTGGTTGCTGCAAATAAGCCTTATCAATTTCAAAAGGCCCAAACTACCTCATCGAGCCAGCATCACGTGGAGGGGAGAAGAGCCTCTCCACAGGGGTCAAGAAGAGAAATAAAAGGTCTTCACGCAGTCTTCCTATCAAATATACATCACTGTATTTCCCTCAGATCAAATTTTCCACTGATTGAAAGCCTGTCCCAGTCCTTTCTACACCGTAATAAATCTAACTGCAGTCCTCCTAAACGCTGTAACGAGGGATGGTTGTTTCAAGGCGGGTTCACAAAAAACCTGGTGTTAGGCTGGAGAAAACACGCTCAATGTAACTCCGTCCCTACATAAATCAGATTACAAACCAGATGAATAGTGATTTATTTTGCATACACCAGATACACAATATGATTAAATCAAAAACAGATTATCCAGTCTGGCTGACTTCTGCCTTTAGCAGAAAGATTTATCAAGCTACAAATAAAAAAAAAAACAACATGAAAAAAAGAAAGAAAGATACTAAGCAGCACACTGGACTATAGACAGGGAGGAAACAAAGCCAAAAACTTCTACTAAACTTCGCAAAGGTGTTTAAGCCTCATTTTCACATGAGTGCTATGCGTTTGGGAATTGAATTAAATTACCATTACACTTTCTAAGCTACTAGATGCCCAAGGCCACTTGGAAAAAAAAAAAAAAAAAAAAAAAAAAAGAGATTTGCAGACAGTTTTGTCCTTCACTAGGCTGCTGTGCAGAAGGTGTCAGAACAAATGTCGGTCTCGCACAGGGACTAACAGCTCTCCTCCTTGGCCAAGCACCCCAGCACGGAGTCACCTGCCCCAGAGAGCTGCCTGGCAGCGGCAGAAGCCACCCCCTGGACGAGGAGGATGGTGAGTATGTTCCAGCGCCCCAAGTCAGGCAAGTGACTTAGAAGAAGCGTGGCTGAGACTGGGTACCCTGCACTAAACCTCCTTTTTCTAACAGGGAGCGCTCCTTTAGAAGCAAAAACACAAACTGGAGAAACCACAGGGCTGCTGAAACTTGTACCAGGCTGCCAGCTTGTCCCTGCTCCAACTGTGCACCAAATGCAAATACGGGTACGATTCATTATTTATCGCCTGTGCCTCACGTGGAAGCAGATGCCTGTTAAAGATCCTTGAGTGCTTCTTGGAAGTGCAAGAAAACAACGATGATGCCTACACCTCCACCAACTTGAGTGTGGTCAAAAAAATATACCTGCTTTATATTTCACCTATGAGTTAACTAACATGGGGAGTTTTTTCTCTTTTTTTTTTTTGTTGTTTTTATTTTTTTAATTTCCTGTCTGACAACTGAGCAATCTGGCTGCGAGCTGTTAATGTAAGATGCTGCATCCCACCCCAGACTTGGCTGTGTTTTGCTGGCAAGCCCAGCAAGTAGCTCCTCCGTGGAGCGCATGTGGCGCGCTGGAATTCCTCTAGGCTGAAGTCTGAAAATGCCAGTCGTCATCATACTCCCAGGTAACACCTGACACTACCTACCGTCCTGAAATTGCACATTCAGAGAAGGATTTGCGTGGGAAATTTTGCATTTGTCAGCTTCGAGAAAGAATAAGAAGCTACTGGAGTGGAGATAACAAGCGGCTGGCATCGCGTCTCTGCTCACTCTGAATTTAGAATCACGCGGTGCTAAAACGAGCTGGTGAAGGAAGGCCGTTAATAAGATGCTCACAGGGGCGTTTGAATGAACTGCAAAACAGTCGGGAGAAAGCGTGGGGAAGATTAAAGCAAACAAACAAACAAACAAACAAAAAAATCAGTTTCCTGAGACAGGCTTCCAAGCTGTCTTCAGCCTTATGGTACGCAATCAAAAGCCGCTGCTACGTGGTGGCAAACCAAACTTGCTGAAGCATCTGAATATCCCCATCCAGCACGAATACAGCAGGAAAGAGAAAAAAAAAAAGTTAAGAGGCACTGCAGGCTCTTCCCTGTCCATTCCCTCCGCCCCTCAATTAACACTAACGAGTCCCAGGAGATGGTCACCGACACACAGCCCCAAAGTCACCACTTCACTGGGTCTTGCCCAGACAGCCCTGCCTTTGCTTTGTCTAAGGAACTTCCTCTCGCTTGCCATAAACTCACAAGTTTGCCATCAACGCACAGGTCAGCAAATCCGGTGCTGCTGCACCAGTCACTATCTCATCTTAAGATAGCTGGTGCCCTTTTCCACCTTCAGAAAACCCCAATTTCTTGAGAAACTCAACTTCTCCCAAGTAAGGTTGTCCTCTATCTCCTTTTGATCTGGACCAAAACATCTATTCTTTTTTTTTTTTTTTTTTTTTTTTTTAAAAAAAAAAAAAAAAAGCACATCAAGAACATCTGAAAGGTCCACAAATCAAAAGAAAGAAGGAAAAAATATCCAACATTTTAAAATCACGATTTTTAAAGAAATCATACGGTTTGGGGCCTCAATGAACGATGCTGATGAACTGCCACAAAAGTGAAATCCAAAAAATCCACAAAAAATAAACAAGCCCATTGATGCACCTAAAAGCCAAGTGTGCTTTTCCAACTGGTAGACAGGTACTCAGCCACACATTCTTCTGGTGCAAACTACAGCCTCCATACGTAAAGCTACATGAACCCGTGTCTGTGAGGTCAAGAACACACAGGTATATTTTTGAGGCTGAAAATGAGACTGCAGCTAAAGAAAAATGTGGCTTTCAACGGTTAAAAAATAAACTGTACGAGAAAATACAGTAGGGAGCTTTTATAAACCACCTGGAACTGGGCGTCTATTCCTGGAAGCTCCTTTTGGTGTGGTAGACCTCATACGCCCAACCAACAAACCCAACCATTTCTTTTCCCCCTCCCTCCCTTCCCCCCCCCCCCCCCAAAAAAAAAAAAAAAAACCCACTACATTTAATGAAAACTCAAGGGTTAGAGGCCAGCACGCTTCTTGGATCAAACTGATGACACCGGAAATAACTACAGTGCTTTAATTTTCAACCAGTAAGAAACTGTCTCTAGGAAATTTCAGGTTGTGTTTAGTCAAATACAGAGGCTGCAGAGGAAGTCATAAAAAAAATGTAAGACACTCAGAAATCTGGCACTTTCACGAGGGCCTATACTTTTTGTTGTAATATAGGATGATCTGGGACATGCTAACGAGCGGGTAAACAATAAAAATGGGATTTTAGTTTTGGAAATAGTCATTAACGCTGCCTCCACACCCGAGGGCAGAAGCCCAGTGCTGTACTTCCATTTTGGCTTTGACATTTTTGCCCGTGAGAGATTCTGCGTTACACAGCTCCGAGGGGTCACAGAACGTCACAGAAAGGAACACAACCGAGACAGCAAGGGCTCGAGAACCACAGAGCATCACTTGCTCATGCAGTAACTGCCCGGTAGAGTGCTTCTTTTTAAACTATTTGCTACATTAACTACAGAAGAGGGACCACAGAAACTTCTTGCATTTGAGCGAGACAGTTCAATGCATAAATACGGAGAAAAAAAAAAAAAAAAAAAAAGAAAAATACCTTGGAGCTAAAAGCTAAAGCAGAATTTCACTAAGACCTTCTCTTGATTCTCCGTGTAATGATTTACCTCAATTTTTGAGGCAGATTGCTACATTTAGGTAACTCTTTTTGGTCTGGAAACGGTACGATTCCCATCGCCACCGCAGGGTTTGTTCCATCGCTTCCCCTGAAAAATCTCTGCCTGCTCTCTAAACATTTCCTACCTCCAAAGGTTTGGCATGAAGCCCCGGGCTACAATCAAAGCACGGCAGGCAAATCCCCGGCTTCATCCCTGCGCAGCTTCAGCCTCGGCTGTGGGGTCGGGCTCTGCCCTCCCACCCCGTCCTGCGACCCTTGGCACCCACGTGCCGTGTCCCATGCAGGAACAGAGTCATCCATCCACAGCCCTCGAGGCGGGATGCGTGAGCCCAAACCTGCGCCAAAGAGCCCCCAGCCTGCGGAGCGGACTGAGCCTCCGAGCTCACATCCCTCATAAGCACCCGAGGGAAGCAGGAGGCACGGAAAGACTGTTAAGGCAGGCATTATTATACTCTTATTATATACTCTTCTTATTCCCTTGCTCCGGGACTTGAAAAGCCTAAAGGGGATTGACCTCTAATTATGACAGATGAAAAACATCATCAATTTTAGAAACAACACCCAAAAAGCTGTTTCCCTTTTAGACCGATGCCGGCTATAAAATCCCAGGAAAAGAGAGAGCACCCGTCTGTGCCTGATCCTGCTCCCTCCTGCCCCTAGAGAGATGGGAATGCAAGAGAGGCAGGGAAAGGTGTCGGTGATTTTCCAAGGCACGCTGGCTTTTGGTGACAATCGTACCGCGCGTTCAGGAAGAGCCAGAGGAGGTAATCAGATCTGGTTATCTCGAAATCATTACGAGCGGGTAGATTTTGGAGCCCGAGTTGTTTGCTGGAACCCACCCCTGCAGCCCTCGCGTTTGAAATAGAACAGATGTGTAAAATAACAGGAAAAAAAAAAAAATCCAGCTCTGTTGTGACAAATTCTTAACCCGTTTTTTTGGAAAGATTTAAAATAACATAGTTTCTGTTGCGTAGGCTGTGATCCTGTTGACGTCCGTGCTCAGTTGCCCAGCGCTTCCATATACATAAAACGAGAGGTATTTTTGGTGGAAGGAAGCACGGTCAGTCTATCTGATCGGTAAAATAACTTAAAATCACATTTCGACAGCAACTTCCAACTGCCCTAGAGCACGAGTTAATGAGATCACATGGAAACATATTGCGAACCAGGAAACATATTTTATACAAGACCAAAACAGTGGAAAGAAAAAAAAAAAAAAAAAGTTAAATACACAACGTAGCGGGGGGGGGGGTCCGTTTTGAATGCTTCACCTTTCTTGTTTGTGTTAGCCCACAGGCACACCGGGTGCCTCCTGACGGACCGCAGCAAAGCGCCTACGGGCCGCTCGCTGCAACAGAGAGATAAAAGCCTGTTTGGTCAAACTGTCCTATTTCTGCCCTCGAAGTCTTCAGAGAAAAGCAGAGCCCCCCCCCCCCCAACGCCAAAGCCCACGGCCGGCCTCTCTGATGAACGTGGGCTACTTGGCACTTCGGTGGAAGAACATGCGGAAAGACTGGGGCCGATCTTTTTTCAGTGGTGCCCAGGGACAGGACAAGAGGAAATGGGCACAAACTTAAACATAAGAAGTTCCACCTAAACGTGAGGAGGAACTTCTTTCCTGTGAGGGTGGCAGAGCCCTGGAAGAGGCTGCCCAGAGAGGTGGTGGAGTCTCCATCTTCAAAATGTGGCCATCCACATTCAAAACCCGCCTGGACACGTTCCTGTGCAACCTGCTCTGGGTGGACCTGCTCTGGCAGTGGGGTTGGACTAGATGATCTCCAGAGGTCCCTTCCAACCCCATTTGTGATTCTGTAACTTTCAAACTTTTAAACATAAAAGGCCTTTTTTTTAAGCACAGAGAAAGGCTCTGAAGGATTTTCCTGGTGTTAAAAGTCTCTATCCCAGCTCCAAACAGCAGCGAGTGGCTACCTCCGCATGGAGGACCCAAAGAGGCTGCTCCGTTTCCCAGCGCTGAACTGAGCCAGGGTCCTGCACGGAGCTTGGGCAACACAGAGAGGAGGAGGAGGAGAAGAACAGTGAGGAAGGAGACCACAGCACTACACGCTGTTAACACCAAGGGCCACGGACCGCTCAATCTCAGTTTTGGGAGACAGCACATGGCAGAGAGGTGCTGGTTGGAGAAAAGTGAGATCGGCAAGGTTGAGAGCCAGGGAATGTATCACTAATTAAAGCATTTCAGTGACATGCCCCACTGCCTTCATTTCGAGAAAGACACCTTTGCTATCAAAAGCAAGAAGCCAGAAGTGCTTGGGGAGGAAGAGGATGGGGGTAGCCATCACAACCAGGGAGTGGAATCAGCCTGCAAAAAACTTTCAGAAAGCCAACCTCTTCTCCCGCACTACGTGCCACTGCATACACAGCCTTTAGAAGACTTCAAAATAAAGACCATAACTGAGACTGAAAGAGAAAGCAATGGACGTAACTCAAATTCTGGTTAATCTGTGGTGCTTCCTACCTGGAGTTGTCTTGTGATAAATAAATGTGACTGGTATATTATCATCTGACAAATAAGGTTTTCTTCTTTAAACATAAAAAGGGGGGAGGGAGAAAATCACTGTCCAACACAGACAGGAAAAGAAGGTTGGTAAGAGGCTTTCAGATGAAGCGAAGTAAAAGCTGAAATAATGCACAAAAGAACCATATTCTTATTCTCTTTCTATTCACTGTCTATAAAGTGTAAATGTAAAAGGCCTTGTAACAGCCACAACAATGGGAAGATCTCTTAGTCCTGCAGCAAAAACATATTAAGACATGAACAATTTTAAGTAAAGCTACAGGTTTGATGGTACCAAATTGTCCTGCTGCCTGATGAGCTTCTGAATACCCTATTTCCAGACTTCCCAAGCTGCAGCTCGTCCCCTGGGAAGCGGATAACCAGCTACAACCCATGCATGGACGACTCCTAGGACAGACATTTTAAACCTTCAAGGTTTTACTTGTGGTCACACCACACCAACGATGGAGGCAGTGTCACAAGAAACAGCTAAAACAGAATGAGTGGATGGACAGATGTGGTGGGAAGCAGAGATGGGAAAGTGAAGGAGGAAAAAAAGAAGCAAGCAAATAAAGATATTAACAGGATTGCCCTCTAAGTTGGGGTCCCTTACCTCATGTAGGATGTTGGAGACAGAGACTTTGGTTTGGCCCACTGATAGGGATGCTGTGGCACGGACAGATACTGCTCGCAGAAGTTTCCTTTCCTGATGTGCTGAAAGCTGGAGAAGTCTTCTGGTGACAGATCGGCAGTTGGTGATATGGTCCCATGATCCTCACCAGCCGGCTCCGTTTTGAGAGTCATGGACGGGGTGTGGTCGATGGCCGTCTTCCTGGACTTGATGGGGATCCCGTCGTTCATATCCAGCGTGCTGTCGGTGGTGAGGGCGTTGATGGCAGCGACAATGGCAGAGCTGGTGTACTGGTTGGTGTTCCCCAGCCACGTCTCATCCGTGACGCTCACCCGCGGTGAGTTTTGCGGAGAAGGCGTGGGGGAGTGGTGCGGGGAGTAGGAGGTCTGCCGGCCGTTGAGGCTGTACTTTCTCTTGTTGCAGGGAGACGGAGGCCTGGAGTTGCGAGCCCCCAGCCAGTTCTCCTCCGTGATGCTCGTCCTGGGAGACGTGGATGGAGAGTGCCTCGGAGAGTTGAGCAAAGTGCAGGCCACCATGCTGCGCTGGTAGCCTTCCTCTGTGTCAGTGGTCTTCGGAGAGACGCACGGGGACTGCCACGGAGAGGTCTGGGGTGAAGTGTACGGATACGAGTAGTTGGACTCATAGGAAGACGCTTCGGAGTTGCAGCTTCTGGAAGACAAGCTACTCGCTGGACTCAGGCAGGACGGGTCTCTGTACGCCTCGATGTTCGGTAAGTTCAAAGTGGCAGTGGAAGGCGACCGCTTGGTGTTTGGGATGGCCTCCTCAACCTCATCGTGGAAAAACTGGTTGTTGTTATGATGGAGTCCCATGTAAGAAGTGATCTCAATTCTAGGGCTCTCCAGCGCTGGGGCTCCATTAGGTCTAATGTTTGGAGGCAGGTAGTACTCGGAAGCCCCACCGTCGATGTGTCCTCCGTATCCAGAAGGATGGTTTGTTGATGGGACAACTGAAATGACGGGATTTGATGTCTGAAGGCCATGACATGGAGTTGACAATGAGGAATGTGCCACATTTAGAGGCAAGCCAGCATTTACGTTGGAAGATGCATAATTATAGTGTTCTGGAAAACAAACAAACAAACAAAAAAAGAATGATATGAAGTGTTGCACAAATATATTGACTTAGTAACATACCGAGCTGGAGTGGAGGGACACGGCACAACACACAAAAGCAGTTCTCCTTAGCAACTGAGCCCACCAGCACGCTGTGCGAGGGGAGAAGCTGCAGACCAGCATCCTTGAAAGTGCTACTAACTGAGGAGCACAAGACAAGTCATCCTGAGAGGGGGATACACGCGGACTGAGCTTGTTCCGAGGACACTCTTCTTATGCAAACCTTCGGAGCAAAAAAACCGAGTCTTCCAACAACGGTGCTTCAGCATTCGGAGGCTGCATGCGCTTTTACGTAAGTGAGCCCGACTCCCTCCTTGAAAAAGTTGGAATAGACAAAAAAAACCACACAGGGCAAAAAAACAAAAGCGGAGGCAGACCAAAACGAAGAACACGATCAACTGCGTTCTGTTAAAAAAATTATACACAACCGAAATTTCCATTACAGCAAGTTTCCAACTGGTTCCAGTTAACTAGGATTTTGGAACGCCACGGATCTATTGACCTGCTCTCGTTTCTGGGACTACTTATCCTCCAGCCCAACTGGCAGAGGCCAGGTGAAGGATAAACGCGGATGTCTCACTACCCCGTGACAGCTGAAATTCCACTGAAATGGCTGGGTTTTCGCGCGCGCCACGTCGAGCGCCGCCAGCAGCGCGCCCCGGGCCAACCGTCTCACCATTCAACAGCTCCGGGCGTACATAAAAGCAACAGCAGAGCTAAACGGCCAGTGTGGAAAACCTGGAAGGTGACAGATGACCCCACAGACTCGCACCCACGGGCTCCCTGACCCAGCGCAGGGGAACCACTTTGTGTGCCTCCATCTCTGCTGTGCTACGGGGAGCCAGCACCCCAAAGCCAGCCTGCAGGAGGCCACCCCTGCCTCACCCCACCATGGGGACCCCCTCAGCTCTGCTCCCCTGTGCCAGGGCCACGTGTGAGTGGGTCTTTCTTGGCCACCCAAAGACACTGGTGGGCTGCGACAGCCCTCAACGGAGGGCAACGGGATGAAGAGCCATCACCACGGTGCTTTCTGAAGCAGGGAGGCTCTGTGTCACCAGCCCACCGGGCCAGAGCCCCTAACGCCAGTATCTCCTGCCGTACTGGGAAAAGACAGCGAAACCTTTCTATCAGGGACAACAGCCGCTGAACTTTGAGCCCGGGCGCTGCTGTTCCGCAGGCTGGAAGCGCACCCAGCTCCAGCCCCAAGCTGGAGAACATCAGCCTTCCCTGAGCTTTCTTACGGCAGCGGCACTTTCCCACAGGACAGAGGGAAACTCTGCATCTCCCCCGGCCACAGACGGTCCATATGGGGAGCGCATCCCCTTCCCCCCCCCCCAGGAGGCAAGATAACACCCACCTTCACCCTTGCCCACCTTCCCTAGGGAGATACAGAAAAGCCTTGCTAATTACTGCAGCTGTTATTCCCAACAGGGCCCGCTCCCCGGGAGCACTGCAGATGCAAACGAGCCCCCCCCCCCCAGCTCCCCAAAGCTGGTAACACCAGGGCAGCGGCTATTCTCTTTCCTGTGCTTATCAGCTCAGCCCTCTCTGGTGTCGTCCTCCGGCGATCCCCTGCTCGCCTTTCTTGCTGGCAAGGATTCCCAGGCGAACGCTACTCAGGAAAAATTAATGCGCCGTCGCAGCTTCACGGCAACTCCGCGACGTTCCAGCGGATGCATGCCATGTCAGGTAACAGACGGGAACGGCGAGCAACACCCACCTTTTGAACTCGCTCTCCGGTCTGCCTCCAGAGACCGGCCACTTAATGGGGAAGGGTCATTAAATTACACTGGAGCGTGCCACAAATACAACCGGATTATTCCAAACATGCTGCAGCTTCACGCTCTATTCAAACAGCAAGGCGGGCAGGAACTACGGAGAAAGAGATGCTACTTTGACGAGGATAACCTGACTGCAGGGGTCACAGCGAGGTGCAGACCTGCCCGGGGGATCAGAGCCCCCTCCTTCCAAAATGAGTCCCCTTTTGCTGCTGCCCTGCCACACAGCCTCACCGCTCAGTGCCACCACAGCCACCACCACTTCCCTCTCACCCTTCACGGAAAAAAAACCCCATATCTGAAGTAGTACAGCAGTGGTTAGACCTTCTCCATTTAAGAAATGAGCTCAGAGACAGGGTCTAAGCAGCACCTTCAAGGCAGAGTCAACCCCTTCACTGCTTCCTCCAGCTCCAGAGGAAGGTGATGTCCCTGGCACCGCACTGCTGCAGGGACACTGGCCAAGCTCTTCTTCCACGTACGCCCCACGGGCCCTTCCACAGCCTCCTGGCGCGGGGTGCAGGTGGATTGGCGCTGGTGACATGTCACAGCTGGGTGCCGCGTCCAGCTGGTCCCCATCACGCAGCCAGACACCCCTGGCAGGGGACCACGGGCTGTCCCGGCTCTGTGCCCAGATGGGTGGGCTTTGCAGATGGGGTGCAACAGCAGCATCTGCTGCCTGCAGAATCAGTGCCTCGAGATCTTCTATTAAAAGTAAATAGGTAAAAAAAAAAAAAAAAACCAAAATAGCAGAGATAATTATTACCTGGGTGAACAGTACCGTGAACCTGGCAGTTCTCTCAAAATCTAACACACGACTAGGGTGACATTTGAAAGCTGAAGTCTGCTGGAGATCTGCAGCCCAGGCAATATAAAGGCTCAAACCAGCCTTTGGAACCCAGCTTTTAAAAAAAATAAATTTAAAAGACAGACTTAAGCGCTCCGAGCAGGAAGTTCCCCTAACGCACATGGCAGGGAATAGCCTCTTTTAGACTGTTGTGCGTATTTTTAACATCAACTTTTAAAGGGCCAAGAAAAATAACGTGTCATATGGCTTCTCACACAATAGTATTCAAAACTGAAAGAAGCAAGACCCAAAGCCTTCTAAATACATTTAGGTATCTTAAAATTTTCAGGCAGCGTGGAGAAAGTATGTCCACCAAATATAAAAGCCCCAAAGCCACAACTAGGAAGAGGACCGAACCCTTGGTTTGTGAGCTAAAAACCGCCAGCTACCATTTCTGAAAAAGCCCGTTCTTCTCCACCAACTTCCATATTTACAGAATTCATCAAATGCACATACAGAGTCAGCATTCGGAGCATGCCGACGTTTTCCTCCCCAGGGTGAATTAAGACACGTAGAAATAAAATGCCAGTCTTGAGGGACGGGAGATGGGAGGTGGCTACAAAGACCTGAAACCCCATCACGCAACGCAGCTGTGCGGGGTATTTTGGCAGCGCTGACAGGGACGGAAGGAAGGCAGTACTTTTAACATGGAGTCACTGTCACCACTGTGATCCATACAGACCCCCGGGACCAGCGCGCTTACGACCAAGCCACTTTCAACAGTGTATTTTTAAATACCCCGAGCCAAACCCCAGCATCAGACAGACCAGTGTGGGTCTGCAACAGTCCTGTTCCAACAAATTCACACTTACGTTAAGCATAACTAGGACAAGAAATCGGACCCCTTGATCTGTGAGCGCATCTCCACATACTGCATTTCACTTTGTGGCAACATAGAAAATTCAGATTGTTTTGGTTTTTTTTTTTTGTGGTTTTTTTCTAGCTAATTTCACAGACCAAAGGTTTTATTCCTTTCTGTCATTAACAGGCTGATCCTGCGAGGCACCAGGCACCATCAGTTTTTATTTACACTCTTTAAATGGGAACGCTGAACACCTGCAGCTCAGAGGGGCTTCAGAGAAGGTGAGGACTATTATACATTTCTGAAGATGAAACCACGTCTAGGTCTGCGTTTAAATTCATGCTTTCAAAATTGCCTAATGGACTTAGGTACTTTCCTCACTAGGACTTGGACACTTAATTTGCTTAGGCCCCTTCATTTTCCGGGTGTCTAATTACTAGGACACACTCATCTGAAAAGCTTGGTGTGAAAGTCTTAAAACCACGGTTTGTTTTTTTTTTTTTTTCCTAGAAACTGAGAAGCTCCTCACAACTACTTGGACACCTGACAACGTGCCGGAGAGCTGGGCAATTAGGGAGCATCAGGAAGGGGATCGCTACACCTCCACCTGCATCCCGGCAGGCTGCGAGAGGCCGGCAAGGATTTGCCAACCTGCTTCAACGCAAAGGCAAAAAAAGATGAAGCCCAGGCAACAGGGGCAGCCTTAACTCTGAGGCTGCATTAAATCATCCGCTCCTACGAGAGCTTTTTATGGTGACCCGCGATCGCCGACGCCGTCCGTAGCAGTCAACCTCATACCAGGAAACGACAACTTTCTCTCTCTCTTTCTGTGTCAACTCCAGACTTTGTTCGTCTCATTTCCACCTCACCTATTGTTGAAAGTCATTAAAAAAAAAAAAAAAAAAAGAAAAAAAAAAAAAGACAGCTGGACCGAGACGCCAGAGTCGGGAACGGTGTGGCCCGGGATAAATTCAGGCCCGTTATTTTTATTTACGGATGACCTTCAAGCTAAAACCCTAACGAGCTCCAGCCGACGGGGGGGGAAGGGTAGGGAGGCAGGAGCAGCTTGTGAACCGGCCCATCTCGGTAATGGGCAAGACCCAGACCCCCACCTCCACCCCCGGGGGCTTGGCGGGGGGGTGGGGGGGCGGCGATAAGGGCTGTGCGAGGGGGTCGCACCCCGCCAGCCCCGGGACAGCCCGGCCGGTGGTGACAGGCTGACGGCGGAGGGGGGGCGGCCGTGCGAGGGGGCAACGCGGGGGCTTGGAGAGCTCGAACAATTCCCCAAGTTTCGAAAAACCGGGCACCGGCAGCCCCCCCCACCCTTCCCCCCCGAGTAGGCCCGTCCGGGCGCTGCAAGGGCACCCCTCGGGAGAGCGCCGGGGCAGGATCCCGCTCCCGGACGCCGCCGCCCCGCTCGCCGCTTCCCGGCGCGGCGGGGACGGGAAGAGCCGCCCGGCACCGGGCCGACCCCGCCGGGCGGGACTGCCGGCTCCCCCGCCCCGCCGATCATCCCCCCCCCCCCGCCCCGGACAGTGGAAGCGAGCGGGGGGACGATAACCTTCCCCCTCCCGAAGCGGGCCGCGCACGGCAGGGCTCCCCGCAGCATCCCTCCCGCCAGCGCCGCCCCAGCCGCGACCCACCTCCGCCGCCCTCATCGCTGTGCTTGAACTCGAAGAGGAAATCGAAGTCGAACTCCTGCTCGGCCTCCACGCCCGTCATGGCTCCCGCCGCGACCCCCCCACACACACACACTCCCCCTCCTCCGCCGGCACCCGGGCGGCGGCGCGAGCCCCCGGCCCGCCCCCTCGGTCCCGCCCCGCCGCGCCCGGACACCTGCTGCCGGCCGGGCCCGGCTCCCCCTCAGCGGCGGCGTCGGGCTGCGCGCAAGCCCCGGCACGGCGCAGGACGGCGGCCGCTGCGGGCGGTAACGTGACCCCGGCCCCGACGGGCGGCCTATCTCACCGCCGCCGCCTCTGATCCGCCCTCCCTCCCGCTGTTGATGTTTCCGGGTCGATGCAAACAACCGCCGTGCCCGTTCCCCCCCCCCGCTTCCCCGCCCGCACACCCCCCCCCCCCCCACCGCTGGAGCTCTGCCCCCGCAGCGGTCGGAACCCTCCGGCGGGGGGGGGGGGGGGCACGGCACCTGGGGGGACCCCAGAGACCCCTGGCTCACCGGCTTCCCGTGGGCGGGATGGGGGGGGGCCGGGGATAGCCCAGCAGCGGGACTTCACCTGCTCCCGGCCGGCGGTAACTGACTGCCGCCGGTGCCGGGCTCCCTCCGAAGGGAGCGGGGCAGGAGCGGCGCTTTCCGCCCTCGGCCGGGGGGCTGCGGTGGGGTTGGGCTGGGGAGGGGCGGCTCTGCCCGCCCGGCCGTGACACCAGCGTGTCCCCCCTCTTCGCCGAGGGCTGCCAAGGGCTTCCTCCGAGAGTCCCCACCGCGCCGCCTCTGCGAGCCAGAAGGCTTCGCTTTCATTTATTTATTATTTATTTCACTTAGTTGCAGCACCCACTAGTGCCAACTGCTATAAAAAGCGCCTTAGAGCGGGACTCGGAACGTTACCGGCTGTCTCCGGGGAGGAAAAGGTCCTGGGGCCGAGGCCGGGCACCGGGAGGGCGCTTGCAAAGGGCCCCGGTGGCGGGGCGAGCCGTCGGGGGGGCGGGCATGGCGCTGCCCCGGCCCGCCGGCTTTCCCTCTTGTACGGGTAAAAAAATCAATGAGGGGGAAAAAAAATATTAAATTAAGACTCTTTTTTTCTTTCCTTCCTTCTTTCTTTCTTTTTAGAAACGCACTTCTCTGGGATGACGCTGTCCCGTTTGAACGTCTCCGCCTGGCACAGGCGCTCCCCGCCCCAGCCGCTGGGCTCGCCTCCACTCTTGAGCTCCCCGGGCTTCAGGCCGGATTTCAAAAAGGAATAGTTTTATAAAGCGGTTATGGAAATGGTATTCCCTTATAAACTCAGGGAATACCATTTTCCAGGCTTACAGCTGAAATCTCCGTTACGAAGTGCCAGGAAAACACAATTTTTTTCCATCAGAGCCCGCTGTGCTTTTTTTCCCTCCTCGCCGGGCCGGGCCGGAGGCTCCTCTCTCGCAGGCGTCGGCGGGCACCGGCGACCCCCGGGGCCGACGGGGCACCCGTCGGGCAGCGGGCAGCCCCACGGCGGGGCTGGGCCGTGCCCCAGAGGGGACGGGGTCTGCTTTGGGGCGGAGGTGAGGAGCCGCCGGGGCTCCGCCGTGGGGCCGCTCCCCCGGTGCCCTGCTCACAGCCGCTTCCCCGAAGGGCCGGGGCCGACTCACTCCAGTGTGCGAAAGGCCTCGGCAGCAGCGGAACCCCCTCCGACGGCGGCTGTCGCCTTGCCGGTGCTCTGCTCGCCCCGGCGTGCCGGAGCAGGCCGGGGGGCGGCCCGCCCCAGCCTCTGCCCCGATGGCGGGGGTTGCCCAGGGCCTACCGGCGGGACAACCGCCTCGCCCCGGCTCCCGGCCCCCGCGGCGGACCCCCCCCCCGGTTTGGCCGGGCTCACCCCCCTGCCGCCGCTCCGTGCCGGGCTGTCCTCTGCTCCCCATCTCCTGCCGGGGGGGAGGCAAGGGGGAGCTCCCGAGGACCCGCTGCTCTCTCTCCTTCGCCTCTCCCACGCCTGGTACCTGCGGGACAGGGGGATTGTCCCAAACCGTTTACGGACGGTTTGAATTGCCAGTGCCGTAAATATGAGCGCCGTCAACTAAATATTTCAACTGGCACCCTTCCTTCGGAGAAAGGGGAAAGATGTAGCATGGAAAGCTAAAACCGAAGCGATGCCGCATGTGGGGACGGAGTAACAGCGTCGCGCCCATTAATAATCCAGTTTAAACCTGTGCCGTTAAGCTGGGGAGAGCGAAACGAGCCGGGGAGGGCGATGCGCCATCCCCGTGCCCACCGACCGACCCACCAGCCCGACCGCTGGCGACCAAAAGTCCCTTGTCGCAAGGCAGGTCCGACGAGGGACCCAGCAGACGGGTTGCTCTAGCTGCAGCCCCGCAGCCTGAAGGAGAATTTAAGTTGTATACGGCGTTAACCCACCCGTATTCTCTGAGGCAAAGGGCTCCGCACCTCGCTACGACCCAAATTAAAAAGCGGGGTCCTCCCACTGGGACACTTGGGGAAAGTTTCTTCCCAGGCTAAGCAAGAAATAGAGTGTTTTCTTTGATTGCCGTCGTTTGGCAATCAAGGGGCACCTTAATTTGCAGGCAGCAATCCTGACTTGCAGTGCTCCCCTACGTGTTTCCTGGATTGGGTCACACTTTCTGGCTGGCCTCATTTTTTTAGTCCCTTACAAAATCCACCAACAGGGAAGAGAACGATCGACGAGGGCTGCCGACATTTTAACACAGGCATCAGAAATGCCACAGAAATAAAGAGGGGGGGGGTGGTGTCTTTTTTTGTTGTTGTCGTTGTTGTTAAGAGGCTCCAGTACGCTTTTTGTGTCTGCTGCCTCTGGGTTGTAATTTTTACAAGTTAGTGCGTTCAGCGGCCTTGGAGCCCGGAGCGCTGGGAACGCCGTTCGTGCAGCCCTCGGAGGTCCGAGCGGGCGAAAGGCACGCCAAGTCAGGGCTATTAAATAAAACGGAATTAACTTTCATCCAAAAAGGCTCTCGCACGCTTCAAAAGCGGAGCCACAGTCACAGGCAGGATCCTGTCAACTGAAATGAACCCCTGGAGTGAAAACATCTGTGTTAAGGAAAAAAAAAAAAAAAAAAAAGGAAAAAAAAGAAAAGAAAAGAAGGGTCCTGAGCGACCGTCCAACTTTCTGGGGACAAACCCGCGAAAGGCAGCCCCGTTGTCCCACGCTGCGGAACAAACACGGCGGACGTGGACGCGACACGCACACACACACACACACACACACACACCCCCTCCACTTCTTCACAACTTTCTCTTTGCAGGATGTGCGGGGTCGCTGCGCCCTGCCCTGCCCCAGCCCGGCAGGACATTTCAGCCCCAGCAGCAAAGCGGCGGCACCCACCGGATCGGAAGGAAACTCGGGAGGCCCGAGAGCAGCCCGGTGGGGTGGGGTGAGGTGGGGGCGAGGGAGGGGGCACGGCAGAAAGCTGCCCCCGGACCCGCAGCGGGGAGCCGGGAGCTGCCCCGCACCTGCCGAGGGGAGGCGCGGAGGTGATGCCCGGCTGCCGTCTGCGGGGCCCTGGCTCCTGGGGAGAAGCCAGGTGCGAAAGTTTGGCCGGTGGGCTGAGCGGTGCCGGGTAACGATGCTCCGGGGGAGGGGGGGGAAGAAAAATGTCCCGACTGGCACAGGAGAAGCTGAAGCCGGTCCCGGCTCCAGCCAGACGCTGCCCCTGGCAAGGACCAAGCTCAGCCCGCTGCTCCCCGCAGAGCGCTTCCCCGGAGCCCCGCGCCCTCGATCTTTCTCCCTAGAAACTTTGCCGCCGTGTTTTCAGAGCACTTTTCGCCGCGTGGTTTCTACGGGGCATCGAAAGAAGTCGCGACAGAGAGCCGGGGTGGCGGGGCAAGCGCTCCCCTGGAGCCGGGCCGCCGGCCGTGGGGAGCCCGCACCCCCGGGGGGCCCCGGGCCGGCGGAGCCCCGCAGCCGGACGCGGCGTACCTGCCTGTTTGGGGAGGGCTGGCTGCCGGTAGGGCGCCTGGCACCGCCCGGGACCCGCTGTTTTAGGCGGCTCCCTCATTTTCCCCGAGAGCGAGGGGTGGCTGCAACTCCAGGGTGTTTTCCGACCTCTCCCCAAATCAAACCCGGCTCCGGGGAGGGAATCCCCGAGCCGCTTCGCACCGTCTCCCCCTCGACCGGACCCCAGGCGCCCTCGGAGCCCCGCGCCGGCGGCGAGGAGCGATGCAGCGCCGCCGCCGCGCTGCCCCACCGGGCCGGGCCGGGCCGGCAGCGGGAGCGGGCCCGGGCCCGGCGGGAGGCGGCCGGGAGCGGCGGGGCGGCCGAGGCGGCGCCGTGCGAGAGGAGAAGGAGACACCTATTGGCAAGCGGCCGCCGGCCAACCTCCGGGCCGCCGCGGGGAAACACCGGGGGACACCGCCGCCCGCCCTCCCTCCCGCCGCCCGCCCGCCCGCAGCGCCGCCCGTTACCTTCCTCCGCCGCCTTCATGGTGCTGCCGAGCGGGCGGGCGCCGCGCTGCGGGGCCGCCGCCGGCCCCTCTCTCCCGCTGGCTGAGTCCCGCGACGGCGGCGCGGCGGCGGCCGGCGGGGCAGCGCTTGGCATCCACCCGGCGGGGCGGCGGAGCCCCGGCGCCGCGCCCCGGGCCGCTGCCGGCCCCTCGCCTCCTGCCCCCGCGCCCCCCGCCCGCCTTCACGCCCCGCGGGCCGGGACCGCGCCGCCCCCGGCGTGGTAGCCGCGCCCGCGGAGGCACAGGAGCTCGCCGCCGCCGCCCCCCCGGGGCCGGGGCATGGAGAGGAGGGCGGGTGTGCGTGGGTACTTCGGAGGCACTGCCCGGGACGGGGCGGCGGGCGCTGCCCGCCGGCGGGTGCCGCAGGCGGGGTACGGGGGCGAGTGAGTGTGCGGAGCGGGGAAGTCTCGCTCTGACGCAGGGCTGCGCGCCCGGCGCCGCCTTTTTAAAGCTGGAAAACACCCCCCCACCTCCCTTCCCCTCCCGGCCCCTCTCCCCGCCCCGGCCCCGTGATGTCAGCCGGGCCCCGGCCCCGCCGCCGGCGGGCGGCCAGCGGGAGGCGGGCACCGGCGGGCACCGACGGGTCCCGGCCGCCGCGCCGCCCGCCCGCCCGCCCCTCCGCGGGACACGGCGGCCGCCCGGCCCCCGACCCGCCCAGCACCGGCCCCGCCGCCGCCGCCGCCTGCCGGGTCCCCGCAGCCTGCGGGAGCCGGGTGCCCTCCTCGGGGGAGCGGGCGGCGCGCCGGGGTCGCGAAGGGAAGGAGGGGAGGGAGGGGGGGGAGACGGGGGAGAGAGGGAGGCAGGCAGGGAAGGGAAGGGAAAAAAAAAAAAAAAAGCGAGGCAGCCTTGCATGCTGAAATCATTATGTAAAAAATCGCAGGCTTCCCCCGCTGTGGAAATTTGGAAAAGAGCATCAACTGGCAGGCGAGAGAAAGGAAAATCCCATTCTGCTAAATTACTAACAGACCCGGTGGACTCGGTTTCAGTCGCTCCAGATTTATTATTATTATTTTATTTATTATTATTCTGTAAATATCTCAGCAACACAGTTGTATCTCATCACTTCGTAGCGGGGGGAAGGCGAGGTTTCCAACCCACAGCGACTCCTCCTCCCGCCTCCCACCTCCGGGATGCCCCGTCCCGGCCCCCGACGTGGCCGTGACACCCCGGCACGGGCTGGAGCCGCCGGGGTGGGGGCTGCCGAGAGGGGCCGTGCCGCCCCTTCCTCCCCCCTCTCCCCCCCCGCCGCTTCCAGCCCCGTTCCCCTCGCCCCGCTCTCCTCCTTCGCCCTCCCTCTGCCCCCACAGCTGGCAGGAGGGGACCGTGCTTTCCTGTTGGAATTGGACGGCGGCGTGCGGAGAGTTGGGGTGGTTTTGAGCGTATCTGGTGTGTGAAGAAGAAAAAAAAAAAAAAAAAATCATAAATCTAGTGCCTGACACCCATATGTGGTTGAAAATAAACCCAATATAAACGAAATACTGCCTGCTCCTGGGGAACAGGAGGCCGCGGCTGATTCTTCGGGGCGAGCTCCTGCACTAAATCATGGTGGAAGACGGTCCCCACCAAAGAGGAGCCCGGCGAGGAGCAGAGCCCCTCCCGCCCCCCGCCGTCCCCTCGGGTGGGGAAAAACCAAAACCAAAAGGGCGACGCTTTTCTTTCAAGGGAAACTGAACGGGAAAAAAAAAAAAAAAAGAAAGAGAGAAAAACTCTCTCACACACACCCCCCGCCGGCGGCATCGTCCCAGCCCTCGAGGTCTCCCCCCTCAGGCTCCCGGGGTGGGTCCCCTGGACGTGGCGAGCGCGGAGCTCGGCGCCCGCCGCCCGCGCAGAGCTGCGGAGCGGCCGCGGAGCGGGACGGGACGGGACGGAACCCTCCGCCCAGGGGCACCGCCAGGGGGCGCCGCGGGGCGGCATCGCAGCGTCGTCCCCCGTCCCTCCGACGGCGCGGTCCCGGTGCGGCGGCGCTCGGCGGGCGCTGCGCGGGGGCCGCGTCCCCCCGGTCCCGCGTGTGCCTAGGCTGGTCTTAGTGCCAGAGCTGCCCCACGGGCCTGGGGGGCGCGGGGGGGGCGTGTGTGTGGGAGATCCCGGCGCCTTCCCGGGAGGCCGGAGCGGGGGTGAGACGCGGGGCGGGCGGGAGCCGCGCTCCCCTCGGCGGGACTCTCCTTTCCTGCCCGCCCCCCCCTCCTTCGCTCCCCGCTGAAATGACGGAATCCCCCGTCTGTTTCCTCCTGTTTAATGCCGTTGCCCGGACCACCGTGGCTCCGCTCCAAGGCCCCGCCAGCCGGCGCAGGCAGCCGGCGGCGGCGGCGCAGTCCGGGGCCCGCGGCCGCCCCCCGCCCCCGGCCCCGGCGCTCCGGTCCCGGCCCCGGTCCCGGCCCCGCCGCCCCGGGGCCGCCCCGCCTCCCCCCGCTGCTCCTCTTCCCTTTTCCCTGCGCCTCCCTCCCGCCTCCCTGAGTTTGTTTACAGCCGCTACTAGGAGAGACTGTTACACGGAGCTTATTTTGGGAGCTGGTGATGACTAACGAAGTTAAAAGGAGCTTAGTCTAGAAAACAACCTTATTTTTAGACGGCTGTTGTTTCAGTGGATTGTTGTAGCAAATGCACCCTGGCCGTTTTTAAAAGCCGCTTCCCAGATGCCAAGTCCTTTTCTCCTGGGCTGCTGCTGAGGCGCGCACGCCTGGCCGGCCCCTGCCTTGTTTGCTTGGCTTTCCTACATCTACGGGCTAAACCCTACCCCTAATTGCTAGGGCTACAATTGGTCTTAATTAATTTGGTCTTTCCCGCACGCAAACCTACAACTCTTCCCGCAGAAGAAAAAAAAAAAAAAAAAGGAGAAAGAAAGATTAAAAAAAAAAAAAAGTCATGGAGTATTTGGAGCAATTTACGGTGACCTCCAGCACTGGGTCAGCAGGGACCTGAAACCCTTGCCTTTTCAGTCCTCTTCCGTAGGACTTCTTCACCTCCCAGGTGTGAGATGAAAGGGGCAGGTCTCTGCAATTAGCTTCGTCTCAATCAGTCCCCTGGGCCACAGGGTGATGGCGCTGCCCATTACAGCTGACGTGGAGGGAGAGGTTTGGCAGTGGGCAACAGGGAGATGGGGCTGCTCCTGCTGCCTCACTCTCCATCACCCTTTCCTCTCTCCCGTGTGGGAATTGCTGCATGGCAGCTCGGGCACTAAGACCAGACATGGGGCTCCTGGTGTCCAAAGGCCAGTCCCTCGCCGGCCAGCCCTAAATCACAGCAGAGCTGCTGGGACATCATCAGGCTCTGCTCCGCTGGTTACACAGCGACGTGTGCCCCAGCAAGAAACCCTCCCTTGTCACTGGTGCTGTGCCAGGCCGTGTCTCACCCCACTTCACCGCTGTGCAGCCACATGAGCTTTCCACACGAGCGCTTTCGCTGGCCCCGCTTTTATCATCATGGTCCATCTCCACCGCAGAGAGTTGTGCAGGCTCCCCAAGGAGTCCCTCTCCATCCATGTGGCCCACAGCAAAGAGGAGGGGGAGAGCTGGTGCTCCCCTTCCCTCATGCTGCGCCAGGGGCAGCTGTGCTTGAAAACAAAGCGCTTGCTGCTTTTAGCCAGTAATTAGGTTAATTGCCAGTGAGAGTTGGGCTGCCCCGCTCTACCCTTCCGAGCGCGGGGCGGCTTGTGTGGCCGGGGTGAGGCTGAGAAGCTTGTCCGTGGGGCTGCATGCCGAGGCGGTGCTCATGGGGGGCAACGTGGCATCGCTCCCCCTGGTGGGAAGCAGCCAGGCTCGGGGGGAGAGTTTGGGAAGCAGGGATTGTAGTGCAGCGGGGGACAGAGCAGGCCACAGCACCGCAGGACTTCCCACGGCCCGGCATCGCCGGCGATTGCTGGGCTGCCCCCCCCATCCAACACCGGAGCCGCCTGCGGCCCCTGGAGCCTGCGTTGGCTTTCCCAGCGCAGCTTGGCTGTCCAACCCGCGCTTCCTCCGAACCACACACACCCCTCCTTTGCTGCGGGAAGGAGCCAAATGCCGCTGGCTTGAGCGGGCACTTTTTGATCCGCTTTTTACCCTTTCCGTTCATCTTTGCAAGCAAAGCTATGAATTTGCCCTCTTCCTCAGCTCTTGCGTGTAAATGTAGGGCTATCCTTTAAAAAAAAACCACCCCAAAAGCCTGTGGATTGTTTATGCAGAGTGTTTTAGTCACTCTAGAGTCTGATGCATGCTCGTTAGGTTGGTTTCACATTCTATTAAGTCATGTGAGCGCGTGTATTCCCTCCTGCATCTTGCTCTTCTCTCCTTTTCTTTGGGCCTCGGCAGACTGGGAGGGATGGTTTGCGTGGAGCTTTGTACGCAGTAGCCACGCTATTTCCCAAAGAACCTCTAATTCAACCAAAATGCCTTAGTTGTCGCCTCACCAGAGGATCTAGGTTAGTAGCACAGCGCAGCAGACAGGCAGGGCTGCTCTTCCCGACCTGCAGCCTGACCTGCTGGCACGGCTTGGGACAAAGAGTCTTCCCTGCGCCGTGTCCTGTAAAATGAGAATCTTTCAGCTTTGACTGCACTTCCACTGTGTTTTGAAAGCAGGGTGGGATGGGACTTCTCTCTCCAATGTTTACCAATATCAAATATTACAATAAACGGATAGAATCTCATAATCCAAGATACGGGTCAGAAAAAGCCACCCATGCTTTGCACAGAGACTTCGTTCTGTTTTGGGGCTTCTTGCCCTTATATCTTTATAGCCTTTTATATCTAACATACATAAATAACGGCCATCTCCTTAGGGTCTGCGCACCCATCTTTTGGGTCTTGGCAGCTTCAAACGCGTCAACATCTGTTCAGAATTTCATTCATCGTAACAAAAGATTTATAAGTCTCAAGCCTCCTAACCAAGTCCCTAATTAAAGTCTTTCTAATCCCCTGCTTTGAAAACTGTAACGAGATTTGCTGGAAAGCGAGAGAGCACACGGCCAGTGCTTGTGGCCGGTACCGCACCGTTTTGAGAGCACATCCGTGAACCTTTCAAACAAGGCAGGGCACACACCCGAGGGGGGGGCCAGCTGCTGCCCGAACTCCCCGTCCCCCCCCAAAGTTAAAAGCTGATGCAAAGGCTCAGCCTCCCATCCCCCAGACACGGCTTCTTTTCACAGGCTGCCAGAAATCACTTCACCACTTTTAAGGTGCATTGCACTTAGCAGGACAAATGCCAGAGGAGGAATTTGGTGTGCTTGAATAATGTTGTAATTTACCTTATAACCGGTCTCATTACGACGTTGAGTGCTCTGTTGATTTACCTGGCTTTTGATTTAGTGGACTCTTTTTAAACGACTGTTTAGGAATGCAGCCAGGGACTGCAGGCAAAGGACCTTAAACCTTTTTGGAGCTACAGTCACCCGTTCAGCCACCGACTTTTTAAAACCAAGACAGACATCAGACAGCCACACCAGACCCATATACAGAAAGCTGCGACTGAATTAAACCGAGACGTTAATTCAGAGAAATAATTCCATAACGATACACGCCGTGTCGGTGGCTGCTTTGTTCCCTCTTTGGGTTTGCCCCTTCTACAAACCCAAATCGTGGGCACGTAGGTGTCCCCTGCTGTGGACGGACGCCTCGCTGCTGGCTGGGGTCATCCTGCAGCATCTCCTCCCTGTGGCTGGTCCGGACTGAGGTGGGTCCCAGCAGTGGGCTGAATCCCACCTCTGCTCCGTGACCCTGGGGACCCACCACGGCGATTCGGGTACCCCCTTCCCACCGCAAAGCAACCATCGAGAGAGAAAATACTGATATTCCGCGTTTCTTCCCGGACACTACCTAGGAAACGTGCAATACAGGGGGCGGTTAATAAACAAGAGCCTGTATAATGTTCTGTTTGTAAAATAGTACTGAAGAACTAGCAAATTTTTATACCTGCGCGGTATAGACAGACTTGCAAAGGAGCAGGGACAAAAGTTTTCTACCAGACAACGTATTTTAGCTCCGGAAATATTTCACGTGTTTCAGACTTCCCCAGTTGCCGGTACAGAGGGTGGTAAGACCTTTTTTGCCTCACTCAAAAATACTTAATGAGGGAAAGGCTGGTTGGGTACACAGGGACTCAAGCTGGCAGGAGAGCAGACCCTTCTCCAGGGGAACGGGAAACGTCAGATTTACGGTGTCTGTGGGAGGCTGGGACCCGTGGCAGGTATCGGTTCCTACACGCGGCGGGGATGGCGGCTTTCACCTCATCCATCCTCCCAGTCGCGGGGATCGCACCTTCATTTTCAGGCGGCGCAAAGCAGTTTTTTTCCAGATGGCTCTCTTTCATCTGCAGGAGCGGGGTTGCTGCAGCAGGCTTTGTGGAAGCGGTGACCCAGAAGGATGGATGGGAGGCTGGGGCTGGCTGCATGTGGAGCAGCGCTGCTTCACCCGGCAGCCCAGGGACCAGCAGCCGAGCCTGGGATGGTCAGGAGTTAGGAAAGGCTGCTCGTGACTTTTCCACTGCGAAAGGGGCTCCTTTCCCTCTTGCAAGCCTGTAAGCTCTACGTCCCCTGGAAAGTCTGCTTTTAGTGCCAGGCCCATGTAACTCCTTCTTGTCCTCTCCCCTCTGCCAGTAGTTGGTCCCCAAGTGCATCTGCCCCTGCAGCCAGAGGAGACCTAGACTGATCTGATTTACAGCAAAGGAGACACGCTGTTGAGCTGTGGTCACAACCAAGTGCCCTGGGGGCCCAAACATGTCCTTAGCTGTTTCCACTGAGAGGTATGCTACAGTAGCATCTCCTCTTGCATCCAAGGCTCCATGTCCTGATGCACGGAACAGGTCCAGCACTGGTGAAGAACCTTTGGTAGCCTCCCTCGCTTTAACAAGGGACCGGCCTGTTTCGGACTCTGAGTTCAATGTCAAGAACATCCTGGTTGCCACATAAAATGAGTGACCCCATGTGAAGTCCTGGAGTCCCCAGCTGCAGCATGAGCCCTCTTTTCCAAAAATCTCAGCTTCCTGGACTGCTGCTATCCCTACTGCTCCTCAGCACCAGCTCGAGTCTTTTCCTTCATTAGCTTTCTCTTGCTCTAGGTCATTAAACTTGCATTTAAATGTGGTATTGGTTCTCCCTAAATGAATAACCTTCCATCCATTGTGTAATATTGAATTCCTTTGTATTAGCCTGTTCCCCAGTGTCTCCAAATCCTCCTGTAGTCTGGTGCATTCCTGAAATTTATCAGCAGCCTCCCCTCCTATCATGATGTCATCCGCATCTGGACACCCAGCGAATCGCGCCAACCTCGGGCTCATTTGTACAAAACTCTTAAACAGAGCAAGTCCCGGCACCGAGCCCCGGGAGATGTGGGCTGTGAGCTCCCTTCATGTGCACGGTCCTATTTATTGCACTTCTCTCTTCTCTAACCCAAGTTTATCCTTCTAATATTGATACTCCAGTACTTGTATGCTTTTTACTGACCTCATTTTCTCATGGAGTCAGTAACCTCGTTAAACTCCAGCAAACACAAAATCATTGCTTTTAAACTTGTCTGGGCTCACCTTCACAAACTTTATGAATAGGATTTGGACTACTCTAGCAGCAGTTTTGACTATGGCCCCCTGTGCCAGATGCTTGCAAACACCCGTCCCTGCCTCTCCCCTTTCCCCAGTACTTTCAGCATGATATGACAACCCAAGGGATGAGAAGTATTGAGGGAGAAAGGAAATATTTTCCAGGTGATGAAATGAGGTGCCGAGGTGGCTACGCACTGTTGAGGAGCATGTAAGGTGGGTAATGATGAACTACAGCCCAGTGGTGTAAAGCGATATGCTCTCCTCCCCTCTTATTTTCACCAAACATTGAGCCGCTCAGCTTTTCCAAAGACAGCGGCCTTGGACAGGGGTGAAACTCGGAGCTTTTCAGCCTAAAAGATGAAATGAGAGGAAACTGTGTGCTATTGGAAATGAAGGGTTATGATGGAGATGCTGTACGCAGAGGTCTCCAGCTGCCTGCAGTGCACTACTTCAATAGCGATGGCAAGTTTCAGATACAGTACTCAGGGGTACGTGGGTCACGGCTGAATTGCACCAGCTGTGAACTGAGGGACACTTCAGTGATGGACTAGCTTTGATCCTATCTCCCAGTCCAGCTTTGTGCAACCCTGCCGGCTCCGGCTGTCCAGGGATGCCGCCGACCTTGGCTAAATCCTGTTTCTCACAGAAATGCCCGACGGATGAGGTGTTTCTGAGAAGCCCTTTGATCAGGCTGGCAGAGCCAGAAGCTTCTCTTTAGCAGGGGAATCATGAAAGGCTGGCAAGAGATTGGGCTTTTAACGTATACCTTTCATTCTTCACAGCTTGAATTGTATCTCCCTCATTCCTTTCACACCATATTTCATGTACAATGGGTGTTTTCTTTATAGGAATGACTTGGCTGAGGGCACCAGCATCCTGAAACGGATTGCCAGACTCCTATAGTTTGGTAAAGGATGTAAGTGTTTGGTTCTTCATGTAACAAAATGACGCGTGAGCCCGGTCCCTTTGTTCCATTAGCCAATGGCAGCATTCCTGCTTTGTGACATCCCTGCATGCTGAAATAGCTATCTTGAAGAACAAATGCTGAAAATTAAAATCTTCTGGAGTCAAGCTTCCTCATTAGCAGCCTGCCTGGCTAGACTCTACCTTATTATTTTTTTTGCTGGTGTGTAGCTGTAAAGAGAAAACCAAGGAGAAAAATAGGCAATTAAAATGCATTAAATTGATTTCCAAATGAGTATGCAGAACCAGAAAGTCTCAGGAAGAACCCCATCTCTTCTTTTGCATCTGTTGCTGTATGTGAGAGTGCAAATTCACCAGCAACCGGAACAAGACACATTTGCAAATATAAGTAGGGTCAAACTTCTATCTAGGATCCCTCAGTCAAGTCTCTGAAAGCCGTGCTTGGCACGCATTGTAGAGCAAGACTTTTCAAAGGCCCTGCAAAAGTTTTTCAGGGTAAACTCCTCAGCCCTAGCAGTTCAAACATAGACCCCCAGCTCCACAAAGCTGGAGAAGAATTTTCCTCATCGTTAAGAAAAATGCTAGAAAGCGCCTCACAATTCCTCTGCTCTAAACCGTGTTCCAGCACAACAGTGAAAGTGGAAGCGTTACGAAACCACACAACCAGGCACTGGGGCTGCTCTGTGGCTCAGGTCTCATCAACCGACTGTTCGCCTCAAGTTAATGCAGATATATCAAATGCAAGCCTGGAATGTTTAAAGAAAGAAAACCATGAAGATGACACAAATGAATCTCTTCCTCGCTTCCAGGACTTTCCTCTCCCTACTCCCTTCCTCCCAAGGGTCCAATTAAATTTATTTTCAGGTTGCTTTATAAGCACACTAAGTAAATTACGAAATTAAAGCAGCCTCTCAACTGTGGTGTGTGAGAAGGAGGCTCCCCACAGACGTGTGTGCGGTGCAAGGGAAAACAAACTGCATAGACAGGTACGTGCAGACAGTAATGCCTTTGTTAAGCCAAGAGGCCGAGCAATGGCAGAACAGCCTCCCTGACCCCACCGACGCTGGATCTATCCGCCAAGCTTATTCTGGGAAAGGCAGGTGAGAAAAGACAAAGCGAAGACTAGGACTGAAAATTGGCACACGGGACGCTTCGGGACCTACACTGAAGAATCCATCGCTAGAGGTGAGTCTTTGAGATTAAAGCCACTTGGGTTTACTGCCGAAGGGCTGCTGCCTGCTTGCTGCCCAGCACTGATGCACTGAGCAGTCCGTAAGAGCTGTGCCACAACGGAATACTTCTCTTGGTGCTTCTCAAGTTACACGAGTCAAAGTTGTCAAGTCTGGAAATCTGGGATTTGGCTCCAAGCTTTGCTGGCTGCACTCCAATAAGTGGATGCAGACTGATTTTACAGCAGCGGCCAGCAACCCCTAGCAGGACAAAGAAAGGCCATTCCCACCCACACGCAGCCTTTGCTCCCACCCCTGGAAAGCTCCATCGCTGTGCTCCAGAGGTCCAGTGCTGCGTGGAGCTCTGGAGAACCTCGTCTGGAGGCTCCTGCCTCCAGTCACTGCTCTCTGAATGCCAGCAGGTATAGAGCGACCCAAGGGATTAGACAGAAGGAGGCCGCAGAAATTGTGCACGCACAGGCACTTACACACACACACGTAATTATCTCCTCCATTGGGAGTCCATGGCTGGCTAGACTTGGTGACCTCAGAGTAAAGGCTTGTCTTGAGGAGGGATCTGAATGTTGTTCAGGGTGACTGCTGCCTGGGTACAAAGCCCAGTAAAAGACACCTCTTATGTCCTGGGATTGGCTTGTATGAACAGCTAAGTTAGGGTTTAAGGCTGGTATCAGTGGTAGATCAGAGGTGGGTAAAGGCAGGGTAGTAAGAGATCAGCCTGGGGTAAGCATGGAGGGGCCAAAGCCTGAGCTCCCAATTCAGTGACGAGGATCTTTCAGGAGTATTGGTCTGAAGATCTGGAGTGGTGCAGGAGTAGGCAGGGGAAAGGCCACCAGGATGTCTGCCCACAGACCCAGCCACAGTGCTGGGTCTGGCACTGCAGTCCCACGGACTTTGATGATTCAAAAGTGATGAGGAGGGGAACGTCTTGCTGAGATGAAACATCCTGAGATGAACCCATTCTCCAGGCACTGGAACGTGCTGCTTCTGATGGTCGGCACTACTGGCCAGCAAATCTGGCAAAAAGTGGTTAATGAGGGCCTTGACATGAAGTCCTGACCCAGGTGCCTCCACAGCTACTGGAATGTAGATTCCACAGGTTATCACAGTAAATGCTACCAGGGGCAGTTTTCTCTTAAGGGCTTTTTCTCCTCCCTTCACCCAATTAAAAGTTCAATAGAAACCACAAACTCGCTTCAGAGGGTGAAAGCTCCGAACACCCAAGGTTTCATTTGAAGCCGGCCTAGATGGACTGCTGTCAGGAACCCCTCCACCTTTCAACACCTGCGCTGGTAAATTAGCCTGTCAGGTGGAGCCTGCATCCCCAGCAGCAGGCATTGGGAATGATGGTGTTTGACGACAACTGCACTGGAGATAAATCCTTTCCACGATAGCGATTTCTGCCTCATCTGGAAGATTTAAGACTAAGCCATTTAGGAAATTTTTCTTTCCCATACTACTGAAACCCAATTTTAGAAAATGGGCACCGCGTACCTTGAAAGAGGGGATTTCTTTTGTTTGGTTGGTAGTTGTTATGAGAGTGGATGCGGGATTTCACTTATTTGTTAGCTTCCACCGCCCCCTTCTGGCTTGTGTAAAAATACGAGCTTTCACAAGAAACTTCCCGCAGTTCCCTTAGAAATAAAATAGCAAAGGCAACCCCCCCCATATTTACAGATGCTGACTCTGACCGACTTAAACGCGTCAGTCATTCAAACAGAACCGACACCATTTTTGGAAGGCGTGGATGCTGAATTAGAAGGGAAAGGACGCAGGGGCTGCTTCTGGCTGGGTTAAAAGGGTGGGTGGTGCGTGAAACCGTGCTGGCACGGAGATCTGTGCAAGTCAGGCTCGCTCGCTCGCTCTCCGCCTTTGACTCCCTAGCACTAGTTTACAGCTATTTCAGTCATAACGCTGTGCTAAGAAACTTCACTTCTATCGACTAAAGTTCCACGCTAATCAACTCTGGCAGTGCGACCGTGCTTTCCATCGACAGGTTTAACAAGGAGCGTTCAAGCGGTTCACGCGCTGGAAGACAGGCAAAGCCAAGAACTGACAGACAGGCTCTGGCAGGGGAACTCATAGGGCAGTGCAAGGGGGCAGAGCAGGAGCTGGGACCCGTTCAAACCAGTACCCGGCCAGAGCTTTGAGCAGGACAAAATCCCCTCTAGATAAGTTCCCATACTCAGAAGATTATGCACATATTTGCATAAGATTGCAGTAATCAGGAGGATGAGAAGAAAATTGAGTGACTGGTATGGAAATACACTGAACTTAACTAACTAACTTCTAAGTGACCAATCCTGAATATAGCAAAAAAATCATGCTGTACTTTCATGACAAAAAATTAAAACACAAGCGAAGCAATCCCAAAGTTGAAGTGCCACTGAAGTAAAAGTGGGATGATCAAGTCTCAGGTTAAAAGTGAAATTCTTCCATCACGCTTTGTGTAAATGACACCGTCAAGCCCCATATACCCAAGATTTTAAGTTAGCAGGTTTATCACCCTGACGGAAGTTCTGCCTCCTAGGACTGCGAGGCCCTAGGACCTTCCTCGTAACACACCGGCTCTAGCCCCATCTCACTATTCTTGTCATCTTTCCTCACTTCCATCCATTCTTAGTGATGGCAAAACCTTCACCCTGATCAATCTCTTAATTAATGGGTAGAGGGACTCTTTCTCTCTCTCTGAATAACCTGTATCATCTCCAGCATCCTGCTCAGAGCCCATAATGTGATACCAATAACGATTATCTATTTGTTTCTCCTATACTCTTATTTTTATTCCCTTCTGACTGATTATTTTGGTTGCCCAGCTTGAGATCTATCAAGAGACCAAAGGCTTGTACAGTGAGTACTTAGCATTTTTTGGAAACCAGGCTCCTACTCACAAAGCAAACATCTTAAAAACAGCAGCATTTAAAACCACCGGTCACTTCTGGCGGAGACCCCCTCCAACTGGGAACAGATATTGTTGTATGGGCAAAACCATGGAAAGTATTAGTCCTCCCCCTTCACCCACCCCACATCTCTTAAGTTCTTAGTTCCTGCCTTGAGTTTTGACAGTCTTATTGAAATTTGCATAATAAGAAGCTGATTAACTCTGCTGTACTCCAGACTCGCAAGCAGCTCCATTTTTTACTTTTTTTTTTTTTTCTTTCTCTTGAGATAGAACTCCCAGATTTTTTACGCCTTGGAAAAGTATCAAACCAGCAAAGGAGGGATGCAAAGTAGAAGAGCTGGGAGATGTCTGGGACTCAAACAGGACTGGCAGGTAACAAGAAAGACTGTAGAGAGGCCTTTGTTTTTCATGTTTCCCTTGAGTTGCTGGAGGGCTCTTTATCTGGTGTCTTCCCTCCAAAATTTCTCCCTTGGCAGAACTGGCAGCTGAATGTGCTGAATTCAGCGTGCCCAGAAGCAGCTCAGCCACAAGCAGCTGCTCAGTCACCCCCTTCACATGATCACCAGATGAGTCTGCCTCTCATGGAATTTGTGTCCCATCTTTAAAAATAAATCTAGGGCAAATAAATGAAGTCTTGACTATGGTCACCAACCCTGACCCACATGCAGATGTGACTATGCTCGAGTCAACAGCTACAAGAGCAGCAGGCTGCAATTTCAAAGAGGCCCTAGACACCTAGGTTACTCAGAGGAGGAGAACACAAGCAGGAATGGTAGGAAGAGGCTGAGGAACGGCTAGGGCCTACAAGGTGGCTTGTAGGAAGACCAGCTCATGAGGGAGACCTGCTGATGTCCCCAGGGTGGCTCCAAGTCACTTGCTATGGTGGGGTCTGGCTTCAACCTGCAGCAGCAGCAGCACGTTCTGCTTAGGGGATGTGTCTCCACGCTGAGCGTTGGGTAGCACAGGACCAGACAGACAAGCCCCACAGAGGTGGCTTGGGGCTCCTTCAAGATATCTGCAAGCAGCCTTCTGTTTCCCCCCTCCCCCGCCGATGGACTGGGAGCCACTAGCTCCCTCTGTCACCGTGGCAGGCAGAAAAGGAGCCGGGGACAGGGTAAACCAAAAAGAGCAGGAATTCAACACCTTCAAACAGCAGACCCTTTCCTGCCACGCCGGTGAACCCGAGGTGGAAGCCGCGGAGAGCTGCACTGACCCCACAGCCTGGGTTTTCCACCACACTGGGCAATGCAGTATGGGGTGGGGGGTAGATGGGATGGTTTTGTTGGGTCTCAGCGAAATTAAGTTTCCCCACATGCTTTCACTTACTCCCCCAGCCTTTTGCCTCTGAAGGTATTTCTTTCAGAACCAGAACACGCAAAGTTCCGCAGTTTCGGACACCTCCCGTGCCCCGGGGTCGCTGCCTCTGGGGCAGGCGTTGCTTTAAGAAGCCTTTCCCTGATCCTCCAGCAGCGAACTCCATCCCTCACCGTGCGGGTACGTCTGAGCTGGCAGAGTGAGTTACCGGGGTGTCAAGAAGAAAGACTCTCACGCCACCAAGTACTAGATCAGTGGCTGGGGCTGGCTCTGCGTTACAGCTGAGCTATAACCTCCTTCTCCCACCTCACCTGCCAGCTCCAAGTAATTGCTTTTGGACAGATGGCAAGCTAGTAGCGTGGTTATGTGACTAGCAGTTTGGCTTCCTTCCCACTCACCTCAAAAGAAATCTGCTTCAGGTTAGACAGATACAGCTTATTTTTCTCTGCCCTGCTTCCCGCCCAGCACCACAGTTCACACAGATGCTGGTTGCTTCACAGAATGGTTGGAGTTGGAAGGGACCTTAAATATCATCGAGTTCCAAGCCCCCTGCCATGGGCAGGGACACCTCCCACCAGACCAGGTTGCTCAAAGCCCCATCCAGCCTGGCCTTGAACACCTCCAGGGATGGGGCATCCACAGCTTCTCTGGGCAACCTGTTCCACTGCCTCACCACCCTCACAGGAAAGAATTTCTTCCTGAGATCTAATCTAAATCTCCCCTCTTTCAGTTTAAAGCTGTTACCCCTTGTCCTATCACTCCACTCACTCCCTGATAAAGGGTCCCTCCCCATCTCTCCTGTAGCCCCCTTCAGGTACTGGAAGGCTGTTATAAGGTCTCCCTGGAGCCTTCTCCAGGCTGAACAACCCCAACTCTCTCAGCCTGTCCTCATAGGAGAGGTGCTCCAGCCCTCGGATCATCTTTGTGGCCTTCCTCTGGACCTGTTTCAACAGGTCCATGTCCTTCCTGTGCTGAGGACTCCAGAGCTGGACACAGTACTCCAGGTGAGGTCTCACCAGAGCAGAGGGGCAGCATCACCACCCTCGCCCTGCTGGCCACACTTCTTTTGATGCAGCCCAGGATGCGGTTGGCTTTCTGGGCTGCTTCAACAACTGGAGAACTTCTCTCAGTAGAAACTTCTTACCTCTGTCTCTCGACATGCAAGTGGGCACAGCTGGACCAAAGCACAGAGGCACCGTTGTATGATCACCGTTCTCAGGACAACACGACGACAAAGGTGAAATGTGCCAACAAGCAAACACGCAGGGATCCTGCTTGATGTTCCTGGCAGAGCCCGTCCTGGTCAGGAAAAACCTCTTCTAAAAAAGCAGGGCCAGACTCAATAGCGAGGCAGAAATGTGTGGCATTTTGACTGCCTGAAATTGTTTCTTTCAGGCTTATGTTCCTGAGATGGGTTGTTAAAAATGTCGTTTCCCTCAAGCGGTTCCAGGGATTCAGGTGCAGGTTGTCTTAAAAGGCTTATTTTCTGAAAATGTAATCGATTTTTATTTTTAATAAGATTTCCACGTGGGTTTATTTTTTGCTCTGAAGTCTGCACGCGTTAAGGCCATCACAAACCTAAGTTACTGTGAGCAGCAGATTTCCTTCCCCTCTCCTTTATTTCTAAGCTCATACCATATACATAAGCTTAAAGCATTTCAAGACGCTTATTTCTTAAATTTTGGCATCCTTCACTATAACACCCAATTCCTAACAAATGCATAGATATCCTCCAGTGTTGCTTTCAACTCTCAACACTCTGTCTATAATAATAACAACAAAAATAAGGTAAAGAGGACCTAGCAGAATTACAGCTAGCCACACACAGGTAGGAATGTAATGTGAAGGCCTCCAGCTAGGATATCTTGAAAAATTAGATTTTTAGTTGTTGGTTTTTTTTTTTTAATAACTTGGAATATTTTACTATTTTTTTCACAGTGAAGTTCATGTCAAAAATTGACAGGCACCTATGAGCAAGGCAAAACCACTACAGCTACAGGGTAGAAGTCTCAAAGCCAAAAAAAAAATAAATCTTGATTTCCTTCAGCTCTTCCCTAGAATTTGGTAAGAGTTGTGAGCGTTTGCCTGCTTATTTTTGAAATTGCAGATTTGCCTACGATTGCTTTAGTTGCATTTGGATAAATACGTACTAGAGCACGTCTGTCATCTCTCTTGCTCATGACATCCAGGTGGAAAAACTACCTCCTGCAGCCAGGATAAACGCAGCTCAGCTGCCATCAAGGTAAGCAAGGGACTTACAGTCGAAGAACTCTCATGGCAGAGACAGCACCCTGACGGAGGGAGAAGGTACCCTGGGAAGCAGAAGCTGTGGGAGGAGCACACGTAGCCGTGTTCCCGCAGGTGGGTTTGGAAGAGAAGGGCAGTGACCAGCGATTACAGGCAGGGGAGACAATGGCTCATCTTCCTCTGCCGAGCACATGCGGCACAGAGGCTTTCCCCAAGGGAGCATCTTGACTGAGAACTCCCAGATCTGTCCTTCAAACAGGCAATAGATGACTGCGATAAATACAAAACACATGTACGTACACTGACCCCTTCCAGGTCTGCTCATCCATGAACATCCCCCAGCCTTCCAGCCCAAATGGCCAGGGATTCATTTTCAACAGACTTTTGAAGTAGTTATCTATAATTTGCTTCCACGCAATGTGTGTTTACTTTTGCAAAAATCAAATTCATGCTTAGAACCCCGAGCAAAACACAGCGGGCCCGTGGAAAAAAAAACTAGATGCGTACATTAGAGAGAAACAATGGAAAGTAGTTCTGCAAATAAGAATTACAATAGTCTATTTTGTGTACTGCTTGCTTAAAGCTACACGAATATTATAACCAAAGCCCTTTATATTCTTTCTAATTTTGTCAAGAGAAAAGGAAATAAACATAGTTTACTGCTGGAGAAATAAAGGCAGGGCCATAAATACTTACGATGCACCATAGTTTTAAAAACAGTATCTCTTCTTAGAGCCAACGATGATCTTCCTTACAGCTCAGTAAAGCAAAAAGGCTAAGTATTCCTCAAACCTGCTTTTTTTTCTGAGCAATTTAGAGGCTTACTGTTGCCGATTACGATCGCTGGAGGACAGGAGGAGACTACAATAAGGAGAGATCTCAGCTGCGGCTTTGCTAAAACCTGGTCAGGAACGGGAGAATAAAGTTAGAATTTGTCGACGCAACCGTGGAGCGCGCTCTCGTTATTCTGCTCAAGGCATCCGGTTTTCACGACCTCGCTTGTAAAACATTTTGATCAAAACCGTAGTTTTGGTCGATGAAGTAGCGAATAGGTCTTTCGGTGCAATTCCCCCTTTGAGAAGGCTTTTGTTGGCAATCGGCTGAGCAAATTCCCCCTCACGACAACAGCTGTGAACCCCGCTGAGGGCATCTGTCGGGTAGTTAATACTTGTTGGGAAGCATCTCGCTTTAAGTGTCTTTTGTTTACAAAAGGAACTCCTGCACTTTTTAACACAGTGTTAAAAGATATTGCGCCTCCTGTTTGTTTACATATTATGTTGGATGCACGTTGTCTTTGCTCACTCCTACTGATTTTCCTCACTACAGGGGGCTAACGTATCGAAGGACTTTTTTTTTGATTGCCTTCAAGTTTCAACTGAGTTATAATAATAACAGCCTTGATACAGGAAGGGTATTAAATGAAGCGTTATAAGAGACTGCTGGCCCAATTCCTTCCTTTCTAGGCAGAAGAGAAAAAAAAAAAAAAAAGAGAGAAACTCCACAGAAGCTAAAATTCAAATGGATATCAGAGTAAACAGGACCTACAATAACTTCTGCACCAGCAGTGAGAGCAGAACAGCCACCTCCCCTCCCATGGTTACCACTTTTTAAGGAGCACCGTTCGCCCAGACTCTGCTGGCCTTTTTGCACGTACTCCACGCTGTATTCTGAATTCCCCTGCCTTGCGGGGGGCTCTTGGAACCACATTAATACTTGGGGACATGTCAAGTGATGCAGGGACGCAAGCCCCTCTCAAGTTATCTTCCCAATATAAAACTCTGGGATACATAGCTCTGCAAAAGTGGGAGAAGAGGTCAAATCAGAGTACCTTTGTTAACAGCGCACCTCCAGAGCCTCTAAGGAAGTCTATACTGTCATTTAAACACTAAGCCCTTCCGCAGGCCTGACTCACCATCACTCGTGTGGTAAATAACACAAACAAAGGTGGTCCAGGCACGACCAGCCCCAACCTCCACCGCCCAAGGAACCTTCCAGTGCACCCTGTATGAGCAAGGCAGAAGTGCACATCAGCGTAGGGATGGAGGATGATCCCAGGAGCACACTGCCTAGCCCACCAGCAGATCTGAGGTCAGTTCTCCTTCAGAGTAATCTGAATGCCTTGAGACAGGATTTAAGGCTGCAGAGGAGTATGGAGACTGCACTGCCTAGGGTCTACTCTCTAACATGAACAAGTGGGCATAAGGAAGAGCAGCGTGTACACTAATCATCTCCTCTTTGTCTACAGAAGTTGATCCCCATGAATAACAACTGTTTCATTACATACGTGAACATTAAAATTCTTGCTAAATACCTGCAGAACTGGTGTCCAGTCCAAAACCATTCCCAACTGCAAAGCTCCCTCTTGCCGATGCGTTTTAAAAGGAGACTGAAAAATGTTTAGGCTGGCCCTCTTCTGTGGAGAGAGGGTAGGAGGACATTCATAACACAGGTTGGCTCAAGCGGATGCTTCTCATCAAGGTAATACACATAATGTACATACAAAAGCAATGGCATGGTTTTGGACAACCACTCAGAAATTGTAGGAAGAAAACGAGATACCACACAGCTGAATTCCGGCGAGGCATGTCAGCAAGCTCAGTTTGAGCATAAAAACGCTGTTGTGTCAACACTCACATTCATGGAAGAGCGCTACAGATTTCACGTTAAGGATTTAATTTTGGCTTCCATTTGCAAACTAATACCTTGTGTAGTAAAATGTTTTCCAGCAGTTACATGAACACAGAAGTTCAGAATAGCAGCAGAAGAAACCAGCGTAATAATTACCAGTGCCCCTTTTTTTTTTGCAGGATCTTTAATTTTCCCCGTGTTCTTCCATCAAACTACATCGGAAATCTAGCAAATGTTTAGCTCAAACGCTTATTAACCACAGTCCAAATAGGTCAGTTTTGTTACATACGTTACTTTGGTGAAGACGTATTTCCTGCTCATCTCTTGCTCCTCCATCCTATCCCGATTCTGAGAATGTTTTCCAAATATGTTCTCAAAGAGACACGGTTACCCTTTCAGAAATACGTATCTGACATAGCAGCTCACAAAAGTAAACATTTATTTAATACCAAATAAAACTAAGCTGCTTCTGGGTGTAACTTGAAGATCCTAGGCCTAAATCTGTGTTTATGTAAGCTGGTCTGGTGCTCCAGACTTATTCCTGACATACACTGATGTGAAATGACAACAGAATGAGATTCATACAAAATAATTTATTCACCTGCACACCAGACATTTTAGCATTCTAGTGCGTTTCAAGAGCCAGGGATCGTGATGGTACTTAGCTTAACTTTGTACGGAAATCCACAAGACATTACAGCTTTCTACTGAAAGAAGTCATAGTACAATATTTAAATTCTGTATTGATACTGTTACCTGTAAACCGCTGTGATTTGGTAACGCTACCCCTTTACAGGGCTGTGGCCGAGTGACACGAACGAGCAGAAAGCAGACTTTTCCTGGCACGCATAGTTTTGCAGTGACTGAACCTCCAAAGCAACGAAAGTCACCTGAATCAGACTTCTGCAGTCTTGAAAATAAAGTGCTAGCTGCAACTAGACCTTTACTGCATATTGAAAACGCTCTAAGAAAGCAGGCACTCCAGAGAATTGACTCCGCTTTTGAAAGGCTTGCATCTGCGCGTAGGATCTATACGTTTGCTATCACGCTAACCTCACAGTCTTAACGCTGAGGATTAATATACGTAGGCTATAAATTCTGTACACAGGGATACAATGGCATCTCATACAGCTCTATTACTGTAACACTATCACTTTCATACTCCTAGTTTAATTTCTGATTTTATTTTTTTTCTCGTTTTCTGCCTAATGTCAAAGACGTGACGTATAGATGAAGGATCGTGACCAACTCTTAAGCTTTTGCTTACCCACTGAACCTTATGCATGTGGCTGCGAGCTCACAACGCGTAAGACAAAAAGGTCTGAAGAAAACATCACCAACGTTTCAGAACAACCGCACTCTGGTGACTTTCCTTAATTGGTTCAGAGTAATTACCACTTATTGGGGGGAAAATAGAAAATTAAAGCAAATTACCACTTATTGGGGAAAAATGGAAAATTAAAGCAAATCGGCAACAGAAATATCACAGGACTAAACTAAAAACAGAAACCAAGAGTATCTTGCCAAAAACCACATAAAAAGAAGGCAGGCTTCTGCTAGTGTGCAAGGACAGTGACATCTTGTGGGGGTTTTGCAGAAGTGAGTTTACAGGGGGACAAAGCAAAAACTAGTCTGCAATGTTGCGTAATTAAAAGAAAGGCTACTTCAGTAGTTCATTTAATAGGTATACCATTAACAATATTTGGTAGAAATTAGGCTTTATTGCTTTTATAATGAGGAATGAAAATTTAAAAAAAAAAAAAAAAAGCAGACAAATAGCTAGTAAGGAAAACTTTCAAACCAAAAATTAATGGAGTGGAGTCCAAATAGTTCAGCAGCAGTTTCCTCTGCTCTCCCAGGAAGTAGTTATATTTATCACTTAAATATTACTCATCCAATATCATAATGGCATAAGGGCAAAGTTATAAGATACTAAAAAAGGAATTTATGTTGTAAAGGCATACAGTCAAACATAAAAATGGCATCCGTATTAAGTGTTCTTTAAAAACACACACATAAATATTTAATAAATAAAGCATGGATAATTATGCTGTTCCTTTCCACTGATTAATTAATAGACTATGCCAAATTCATTATACGTACTTCTTGAGAAAGCAAAGTTATACCACGAGGGAAAACTAAAATAATGTATCTGACTTTCCAGTACAGTTTGCAAGATTTGGACCCTTCAGATTGTATCAGAGTATATGAGCTTCTGGAACAAATCTTCAGCCGCTGTAAATTGTCATAACTCAGCACACGTACTCAACTCTGACAGTTTACAACAAGCAGAAATGTTGTGGGTTTGTTATTTTTTTTTTTTTAAACAAGTTTGCACCCAAACTAAGTTATAAAAACATAACATTTACAACTTGGAAGATGATAGATTTTCCTACCATAAATGTTTGTGTGTTTGTCTTATTTTCTTTTACCTGAGTAACCTAAGTAAACAGATTACAAGGCAATTTAAACGTATTAGCTAATACAATGTTCACCGGACTTCTCATATATAGAAATGTACTTGACACTATTTGCAGTTTTACAAATACAAAATGAGTAAGAATTTTAAAACATATTTACTGAGCAGCCATGTCTTTGATATCTGTACAGATCCATAGGTGCAGTGGAATCATGTAGAGAATTTATGACTTAATTTTTAAACGGCTTTTGTGCAATCTGGCTGTAATGTGCATTTAAAGAACTGCTGTCAACATCACAGATCTGTAATATTTACTGGTGCCAGAAATGGAGAGTACAGAGAAGGACAACAGCTCCTAAAATAATACTGTGCTATGCAGACATCTGTACATAATTCAAATAGTGCATATTACTCAATGTCTGATGAGGAATAATAGTTAGCTGCTAATACAGACACGGGCATTTACAGGTATTAGGTTGGTTATATGAAGTATGGATGGATGAACTTTCCATATATAAACATTAAAGGAAAGGACTTGAATTAGGAAGTTGTGAAATAATTAAAGAAGAGAAGTTACGTAATAAATAACAAAACTTTCAATTCAACTTGCAGAAGATTAGTACAGTAGGAAAAAATCCTTTACAGTAGCAATGAAACCATTCAGAAGCATTGTCAAATCAAAAGTAATTCAGTTTTATTTTATAATCAAAGCAACTGAAAGTAAAAAAAAAAAATCAACATGAAGAAAATTTAGTTTATTTCTTATAGTTTTGTTAGTGTACTTCTGTGTTATTGTACCTGTCAGATGTTTCCTCCTCTTTTTGTGCTCTATTCACTCTATCACTTTTGATTTTTTAATATTTTTTTGTTTAAATTTCTTTAGTCCAACATAAATCCATAGACACTAAAGCACAGTGAATGTGCAATCTGCAGACTGGTGCGAGTGAAAACCCATAGGAACATAGCTACTTTTACGAGGTAAGCTTGGAGTAACTTGGAGGAGAAAATTTGCGCTTCAAGTACTTGAGAATGTAAAGTGGAAGACAGCTAACAACAGTGATTGCTGACACTTTCCACAGGAAGGTCACAGTTGTGATAAAGGCAACATCTGCAGAAACAAAAAAGGGAAAATAAGTAATGGGAACCGATAACACGGAAACTGGAACTTCCACAGTGCAAAGTCAATAAAAATCTCTTAATTGTTTGCTCGTGCCATTGTTCAAGACCATGCAAAATTAAAAAAAAAAAAAAAGGCAACAAAACAGCAGCAAGAGAAAGTTACCCTCAACATTTGGTTTGTGCCAACTCTTTTCTTTAGACAGGAACTTCAGAGAGTTCCTTTCCCGTCCTTACACTGTTTTGCAGCACAAAATAATTTTAGGGGAAACCGAATCTCAGTATAAAAGCCAAACTTTCTCATCATAAAAAGTTAAGTCAGCTTATTTTTCTACTAGTAAGGATGATTTTTACCCGCTACAATACAAGTTCCAAACAAGAAATTCTGCTACTGTTTCGGATCCTTTATTCCATATTCGGATTATTTTTCTCTGAAACAGTCACAGCAACTAGACTGAATGATTCTTAAAACCTCAGAGATTAAATTAGAGCCCAAAAATTTAAATGGAAAACAATGTAGGGATATTGCCACAAGCCACAGTGAAAAGCTATTTTTTGTGACAAACATTAGCAAGAATGGTGACACCCTGAACTTGCTACTGAAATTTTTAGACCATATTTCCGTATTTGCAATGGTCAGGCAGTACTAAATTATCACGGAAAAGATCCCAGAAACGAGGTCACCTGAAGAATTGGGATAGTATTTTTGCTTTTTCTCATTATTTACAGATGTGTATATTATATAATTTACTACTCTAATGAATTTTTAAAGGCTTACAAAAAAATAAATTCAAGAAAAGTTAAACTTCACCTACCTAAGAAAGCTCCAAAAGACACTCTGCCTATACCTGTTTCACAAAGAGGGAGAATGAAAATGAAAGGATAGATTTACAGAAAATGCGAAACTTATGTGAAAATAACCCAAACAGGTTAGCTACACAAAAAGGAAATGAAAGAGATGTTAGTAGCATTAACTGGAAAATTATTGCCTTTTACTTGACAATCAAGAGTATTTTAAATAGCAATTAAAGCAAAACATTTTGAAAACATAGAGATCTTATATTTGGTCATGTTTTAAGGCTGTAAGTAGGCAGGCAGTTTTCTTACATTTGACTTCAAGGTATAATTTACTGTATAAACAACTTGATCAGAGCTGTTGTAATGTGAATGAAAAGTCACTTCAAAAAATGCAGTAAAGAAATGCTTTACTGCTCCAACTTTACTCATTAAAAATACTTTGCATATTAGATTTCGATGTTTAAACGTGTCGTACAGTTTTAGCCTAAGCCTGCCTAGACATACTAAAAGTCTATGTAATGTATCAGAGACACGCCTAATAAGGCCATTGTGTGGAATTAATTCAGAAACCTAAAAACTGATTTACTTCCATGAGTCAAAGCAGTATCAGGTAGTTTTCCCTTTCTAGTTTGAGTGCCCTGTCATGCTTACGATATCATTTCTCTGGGAGGTGATGCTTCCAAGTTAACAGCATTGAAAGAAACAGTTTGTTTGCCAATGAAGTTGGCATTGAAAGAAACAGTTTGTTTGCACTATTGGACTGGATTGTTTTCCCTGACAGATGGAAGTTGCTCTATACCATGAAGTGCAAACCACAACTTAGGTTTATACCGCAGTACATGCACAAAAAAAGACTCCGTCCCCGCAGCTGTGATGTAACAGATTAGATAAGAGTAAAGTATTAAGTGGAAGACTAACGGAAATGCATTTTCTCAGATTAACTGATTAATAACACACAATAAAATACATCTTTACAAAAGCCCATGAAATTGCAGCCTTTTCAGTACGCTTAATGATGAAAAACCCAGAAGTTAAGTCCCCAGGCTGCAAGAAGCTGTGCAACCATTTACTTACTCAGTTGCTTAGACTTGTCCAGCAAATACACGAGGAGAGTAAAGCACTCCCCCTTACAGAAAGGTTTGCAAGAAACAAAGTCCCTGCGGTTTTTACACATCTGTGAACATCACCTAAAGGTGTTTCTCACCGAACACCACCTACAAAAGGATGGAAGGACTGGCTGTCACCAATACAGAGGTGAAGCAGCAAGTTCTGCTCTATGCAGTTCCTGACTTAAGAGCCTGTACCTGCATATGTTCTTGCTTGTTTCCTTAGTTTGTAATCTGGCTGTGGAGATTCAGGAATCAACCCAATAATCTCTATTAAAGAGCCTGTGCACCAGTGTCAAGAGAAAAGAAAAAGGTACTCTGGCAAATCTGAAATCATGTATAATACAAGTATCAAGGCCAGCAGGCTTGTTTCTTTATTAAAACGTGACTCCTGAGAAATCTGGGAAGTAACAGAACACCTGGGACAGGCAGCGGAACGTTTACTGATAGAATAATTATATAATGTAAATACACTACCCTAAATTTTGAACACTTGGGACGATAGAGTAAGAGCAGAACTATGAGTCTCCCAGAAACTCCCATATAACATTTAATTCTTTATGAGAAGTGACAACATAAAAGAGCAACTCCTTACTCATCAGCTCCCAAAAAACAGATAGAGGAGCTGGATTCTACTCCTTGTGAGGTATAATCAAAATTATTATATACATTTCTTAAAAATTACATGTGTAAAATCACACTGAGATAGTTGTTTTTTACTGAAGGATAATTTGATATAAAGAGAAATATGTATTATTTTGATGCTCAGATCCTTGACTGCTAAGATTTGCAGTTTAAATGCATTCTTTTCATCTTGTGAACTATGAACAATCAGAACCTTACGACGCAGCATGGGATACCGCAATTTAAAGCAAAGCAAGCTTAATATGAGCTTAATATAATAATGAAACAACGACTCATATAAAGTATCTATCCTAATAGCCTTCTGCCTCACTCTCTAACAAAACTTCAGCTCTTTTAAGCTTGTGGGTTAGATCTAATGAGGTCCACTTGGTCTGGCATACAAAATAATTCACCAACTTGGTGAAGCAACCTGATTTTTTTAAATCATATCCATTTCAACAGTGCAAATCTCAAAGCCAATTTAAGGCATGCAGTTTGGACTGTCAAGACCAGATCAAGAACAGGAAAAGCTTGTGTGGCTTGAGTAAAGTTTAACATCTAGACAAAACATACTAACGTGAATAAAGATTGTGAAACCCCAGGAGAAAAGGACAAGAGAATATGTTAACCCAATATTAATTAAGCCTAACTTCAACTCAGTCATATTTATAATGGAAAAAGCTGTATTTCACAAAACATGACATTACCTATTCCTGTTTTTAAAATGAGAAAAATATTAAAAATATAAAGCACAGTTCTTTGCTAAAATACTTTTACTATTACTCACCAAAGTATTCATTTAGAAATGCAAGAGAGGCCACATAGCAGCCAAGACTGAGGAATTCAGCCACCACCATTAACCAGTGCCATGTTCGTATGGTCAGTGCAACCATCAAGAGCTCAGTCAAGATTAGGGCAGTGAAGGAAATGGCAACGACATGTACAAATTCAGATTCAAAAAGCAGCAGGGCTCCATACATCAGAATACCACCTAGGAAAAGCACGCAAAGTTAGCCATACCCTGAGCGCTGAAATTTCAGTGTATCCGTTTTTACAACCGCACGCTGAATATTCAATTGCTATTATAAAAACTTGCCCAGTAGTTTTTTTATAAAGCAACAACATTGATCTTTCTAAAAGAACAGAAAGGATATTTACTGTACTTCGTGCACGTGAAATAAAACAACCAAAGCTGTGAAGAAATAAAACTATTTGAAAAATCAAACACCTTTTAGTGCAATATATCTGATGAACTGTTAATTAACCTCATTTTGTCAAGTGCTACAAATAAATATTGTTGAAAGTGTAATTACTTTTAACTGATTACATAATTCAGATTTCTTGAACAGTACTTCTGTCATTCCATGAAAGAAAACTACTGTGCAAATATATGCAATGTGATAAGCTCTCATTAAAATTTTTTTGGATTAGCATTTAATTAAAAACATGTCCTTTTTTAGGCGACATGCATCAATAAAAATACCAATCCATGCCATGTTTTGAATAGGCCTGGCACACTACAGGGATATTGATTTACAAGATAACCAGAAAGCAATATATATAACTGCTGATGAAACGTTAAGCTTCGGGAATTCAACCTGCAGCTGAAAAACAATATTGCTAATAGCAGACAAAAAATTCTCAGTTCAGTAAAATTAGTAGTCTCTCCTACCTTGGTAAATACTGATTAAAACCCAGATGAGGAAGGTCTTAAATGACAAAGATCTTCCCTAAGGGAAACAAGTGAGAGGACAGTTAAACAAAACTTTAAAAAAATAAATAAATCTAGCTAGTCCATATATTTTTAATAGTAAATCACTAGAGAGATATTTTACTAATAAAAATAAGCAGTCTTGGAAGTGATATAGGCTAAAAAAAGCTGCTACCTGTTTTTATGATTCTTCATTGCAAACTTTTATAGAAATTGCACAAAGTCTAAATTCGGGGGTAGGATAGTTAAGGCCTAAAAAGGCAAAGATACTTTGCCTTGCAATGCTCTGGCTGTTTTTCAGAGGGATGATTACAGTAAAATCAGTTTATTTTTTATTTAAAATGTTTTTATGTCTGTTTTGTAAAGCGTAGTCTTCAAGAAAAATAGCATTTTATACCTACTGACCTTACCCTCAAGCAAAACTGGAGTTACTAGTCACGTCTAAATGTTGGATAAACCATTTATTTGCATTCATAGAATAAACATATGACTAATAGAAGTTTTCAGCAAGTAACTATTACCAAACACATTTTAAATCTTGTGATCGTGAATGTTAGAGGTTGAAACATATGCATAAATTAAAGAATAAATGCTGTATATGTGTGTATGACTTGCATTCTGTGAGGGTACTGATGAAATACATTAGAATCCCAGAGCTGAAAGGATATGCATTTAAAAGGATAGAACGGCAAACAAAGCAGCCATTTTGGTGCCAAAGAAGTGATTGCTGGAACAGGGAAGAATCAGCACTACAAAGAAATGTGCTTCACTGCTGTAGAAAGTGATGAATTAACTCTTTCTATTACTTCAGTATGGGCTAAAACATTTTCTTGGACAGGCAGCATTGATGGCAAGGTGCTAAAGACATTTTCTTCTATATATAGTCTAGAACGTTGGTGACAGACTGAACATCCGGGAAAAAAGTCTCACACAAGCACAAAGAAATATTAGATTTTTTTTCTCCTATGAGTGCCTACGAATTTTCCTTTGAGTACTGGACACTGCTTCCACCTTTGACCATAGCTCCCAATTAGCCAGATTCGTGAACTAAGATCGAGCTTGAGTTTTTGTTCACCGTTATGGAACTCAAAGGGGTAAACCACTCCTGAGCCTCTAGGGAACGCTGCACAACAGGCTGTGACTCATTTCCAGGTGAAAGCAGGGAGTCCTCTGACTTGTACTTCCTTTCAAATTTTCATCAGCTTTTCTAGCTTTAACTCTGTAGGAGCCACAGTAACAGTCATATTGAATCAGCAGGTCCTCTAGGATATGTGGCCACACCTGTCTCTCTGAACCTTGCTACTCTTCTCTTCTTCTTGCACCAGAGCAAGAGTCTGTCAATGACTTGTGCCAATACTTCTTATTCTTTTAAAAATCTAAAAAAGCATTTTCATCACTAGCATATCCAAGAAAAGAAACCAATTCCTAGGAATACAATTATAGTCCACGTCAACACATGTTTGAATAACAGCAGATGAATAGCACTGGTAGAGATTTGCATTTAGAGTCCCTAATTTGAAAAATGACGTGCAGAAATACATAGGCTTCACAGCGTCACGACTACGGCAGCATGATCATAAATTGTGGTAATAAACACAATAACTTTACCTTGTAATAATGAAGTCCAAAGTAGCACATAAATAACTTCTTGTACTACTCATCCATAGTCATTCACTGATCATCATCTGCCCCACACAGTGCACTGAGTTCTATTCTCCAGTTTCTCCACCTTCTCTTTTTTTTTTTCTTTTCCCTCTGAAGAGAATTATTTGGGTTCTACTTATTTAATATTCATAGAGGCGCAACATAAGATGGGAAAGCCAGTGATTCAGCATCTCCAAAAATCGTCATTTAAGCCTAAACAAAAAACTCAGCCTGTATTTGTCTACCCATCCCGGGCAGTTTCCAAGTACAGGTTAACTTCTGTCTTTGGAAATAAGATGCTTCCAAGTGCCGTCAACAGGTTTCCACAGGCAAGCTTACAACTGCCTTTAGTAGGTTTAAGGCCATGCTTTTTTTTAGATTAATCATAGGCTGAAATCTCACAAAGAAACTTTAAAGATTCCGAAGAGGAGAAAGAGATTAGAAAAAATTATCCCCGACTATCATAGCTAATTTAGTACAATTAAAAAGACAAAGGCTCTGAAAAGTTTGGACCCTCTTCAACTACAGTCGGTTTTTGAACTTTTAGACACATCTTCAAAGAATCTACTATCCCTAAAAAGACTATCTGCTTCTGCCTTGGATCATAACTTTTCTAGCTGATAGTTGTAGATGGAGCAAAGAATCTTTCAAAAAACTTAAGAAAACAGAATCTTGAGATTTGTTTCACTTTTGCAGGTGAAGCCATTATACACTTTCATTGTTTTCAGGTATGCACAAACACTCAGAAAGCAGTATCTACAGATAATTCAATTAAGAGATATCAGTTACCAATATCTGTTATTTAAAGAGAGTCAGCTTTTGGGAGGTCAGTACCAATTTTGGGGGCGGGAGGAAATCTATAAACTGATCTACCAGTTAAAAAGGAAAAAGGAGTTGCGAAAAAGTAAGCATAAATAATTCCAGATCAGGGATCCTGCCGCCAGAATGAAAGCAACTTTTACATCAACACACCTTCATGTTTTAATTATTTCAGTCCAACCATTGGTGACTCAACAAATTTATTAATAAAACTGAGTGGAACATTTGGTACTATGGGTTATTTTCATAGTACAAAAGTCTGCATTACATGAATTGATTAGCTGTGCATCTGTCTTGCATGGAATACCTTAAGAAAATAATTTTAAGAATTCCCAGTTTTGCACACCAGAGATTCCAGCATTTGTTCATGTCAGCACTGAGAACATTCGTACCTTTGTGAGATCCTTATAAAGTTCTGGATACAGCAATGCCATTTCTGGCTTCACATCCTGATCCAATACTAGAGAGAAGACTGGAAACATAGTATATATGGTTGCATACCTAGGTGAAAGGAAAGGACATAAATTGACACTTTTTTATGATACGATTTTAAATTGATCTACTGAGTTCAATTATTCCTTTTATGTAAGTGGAATTAAACTGGTTCTTCTACCAGTACTGAGGCAGCTTACCAATACAGCTTTACACATGCAGCTTCCTCTTGTTCTTCTGAGAGCTGCCAGTCATGAGAAGCTACACAGCTTTTATACATTCAAAACTAATAAATATATTTCTTTTTTCTATATATATCACCCAAGCTTATTGCCTGTTATCATACTCCCTGTGCACCTGCACTTTGGACAACCAGTTCAAAGACCTGACATTTAAATTCATCCACAGATGATGGTATGAAAACTGAAGAAAAAACAGCGCTATGTTCTGGACACCGTGGTATAGGTAGGTGGATGAATAAAACTCTTAAAGCTCTGTAAGTGGCTTTGGATTTTAGTATGCACATGCCAGGTGTATAGTTTAGTATGTACTTTCCAGGAACTTAGCACAACTACTTGCAAACATTTTGAAGAGGTCTACTGCTTGCTTCTGCAGAGTCTGGTGTAATCAGACCTTGATTTGACTATGCTTTGTTACTATTCATTTACACAGAATCACAGAATCTTCTTCGTTGGAAGGGACCTTTGAGATCATAGAGTCCAACCACAAAAAACAAAAAAAAACCCACCAAAAATCACCAAAACCAAAACAAAACCCACACAAAACAAACACCCACAACCACACACCACCCCACCCACAAACAGACACAAACCAACAATCTCGGGCACTACAGCATGCCCTGAAGTGCCATGTCTACACGTTTCTTAAACACCTCCAGGGATGGTGACTCCACCACCTCCCTGGGCAGGCTGTTCCAGTGCCTGACAACTCTCTCAGTAAAGTCATTCTTCCTTATAGCTAATCTAAACCTCCCCTGCTGCAACTTCAGACCATTTCCTCTGGTCCTGCCATTATTCACTTGGGAGAAGAGGCCAACACCCACCTCTCTACACCCTCCTTTCAGGTAGTTGTAGAGGGCAATGAGGTCTCCCCTCAAGCCTCCTCTTCTCCAAACTAAACATGCCCAGTTCCCTCAGCCTCTCCTCATAGGACTTGTTCTCTTAGACCCCTCACCAGCTTGGTGGCTCTCCTCTGGACACGCTCCAGCAGCTCCATGTCCTTCCTGTAGTGAGGGGCCCAGAACTGAACACAGCACTCGAGGTGAGGCCTCACCAGGGCCCAGTACAGAGGCACCATCACTGCCCTACTCCTGCTGGCCACGCTGTTCCTGATATGGGCCAGGATGCCGTTGGCCTTCTTGGCCACCTGGGCACACTGCTGGCTCATGTTAAGCCGGCTGTCCACCAACACCCCCAGGTCCTCTTCTGCTGGGCAGCTTTCCAGCCACTCTTCCCCAAGGCTGTAGCGTTGCCTGGGGTTGTTGTGACCGAAATGCAGGACCCGGCACTTGGCCTTATTAAACCTCATCCCATCAGCCTTGGCCCATTGATCCAACCTGTCCAGGTCCCTCTGTAGAGCCTGCCGACCCTCAAGCAGATCAACACTCCCACCTAGTTTGGTGTCATCTGCAAACTTACTGAGGGTGCACTCAATCCCCTTATCTGGATCATCAATAAAGATATTAAACAAGACCGGCCCCAAAACTGAGCCCTGAGGGACACCACTGGTGACTGGCCGCCAACTGGATTTCACCCCATTAATCACAACTCTCTGGGCATGGCCATCCAGCCAGTTTTTTACCCAGTGAAGAGTTTTAAGTTGTTATTGTTTACAAGGAGTATAAAAAGAACCTCTTAGGACAGAAGGGGCAGAGAGCAGGGAGAAACATGAATATATGCATATCCCTCAGCTGTATGACTTGGGGAACTGCTTGACTAAAGCAGCTTCTGCAACAAGACTGGGATGCTCCTGATCCTGCAAGCGCTCACCTGCACAGAAATCTATGGGGCAGACTTGGGTAGTGGACTCTCAGAGGAAATTTCATGGTCAGTAGCTTCAGCTCCGTATTTAACAGAAGAATCTGTGATTCTCACTGAGGCTTGCACGGCAACCTGTGTAACAGCTGAAACTGGTCTGGGAGATTTCCTCTGTTGTTTTCGCCCCATATGTGAAAAAGGTTAAATGGCATCTTTCTCTAAGGCCATGCAGATCCCCCCTCTTCAGAGAGCTGATAATGAGGTTTCTGCGCCCCCATATAGTGTGTTTTCAACCTAGTTTGAGTTTTCTTTGTAGACTCATTCCATGTTTTGGTAGTGTACCAATGATAAACGTATGAAAAACGTGGCAGACACCAACTACATGATGTTATTTAACAAATTAGTTCGCTGTACTTATTACCAGGTATTGTAGCTGTTGGTTTTGACTTACCCTACCATTAGGAATCCTTGGTACAAGGGAACAGATGCAAAATAGAAGACTGATGAAAATACAGCCTACAAAAAGTAGATAATTATATATATTTAATATAATTCTACATACAAAACATAACAATAAAGAAATAACTAACAATACTAGTTGATTAAGATTTTGTGACATTTCAAAGACAGACAGGATGTTTTTAACTGTTCAGAAAATGAAGTTTTAAATACCTGCATAGTTGAAATAATAAGGCCTCGGTGCATGACAAACTGACCAAGTGCTGCTGATCTTTTGTAACTGTTTCGACCATGTACCATCAGCAGCCTACCTATGTGTTTAAACTGTGTGATAGAGAAGTCAGCTGCTAGGGAAGCTTGCTTTCCCTCCTAGAACAAAACAAAGACATTCCAAATATGAAACCCAGAGTAAAAGATGTGTTTCAAGTTTCAAAATGCTAAGTGATAATTAGTTTCAAAAGTCAAGTTTGCTGCTACTTCAGAAATCAACCCTGCAACGAGGCACAAAGGACAATTTTTTGTGCGTATTTTAAGATACAGTCACTAATAAATGTTTATTTGCCCCTCCTGCTTCTTTCAGGCAAACACTACACAGAAATAGCTATAGTGTTTTCTGCTCTTCTTGCTCTTTATATTTAAAAAGATAAAGCAGAGGACATAGAAGCAAAGAAAATATTAGTTCAAAGACAAAGCATTTTTTTCATCTTACAGCGTGCTTTAATTAGAAATTATGAATTCACTACTGTTTAAGAATAAAGCTTCTAATCCCATGTTATGAAACTACTACGTGGTACATATTGGACAATGAAACTGTTAACGTTACCTTGCCTTCAATTCCAATTCCACAGTCTGCTGCTTGGATCATGCTGACATCGTTTCCTCCATCACCTGGAAAATGTCACTGCAACATTCAGCTCTTCAGAGGTTTTACTTTCCTGGCCTTACAGTATTTTAGAAACCTATTATATACTTTTACATTCTTACAACTGATCTATGGATTATGATTAATTACTTCAGCAATCAAGACTTTTTTCCTGTAGAATAAAGAAGATAACCACACCTTTCTCATGAAAAGGCATTTTCTGCTACATCTACATCATACCTGGCTGTTGATAAAGTCTCTTTGGATTTGTTTCAACTGTTTCTCAATGGTGCCATCTACTGCTTAAGTGTATTACAGATTTTAGCTACCGCAAATGAAGATGGTGACAACAGTTACCTATTGCACACGTGCGTTTTCCAGTGTGGTGCTGTAACAGTTTCACAATATGAGCTTTTTGGGTGGGAGAACATCGGCAGCACACTACAGCAGGACACTGACAAGCCAACTCTACAAATTCATGCTCATAATACTTCAGACAAACCTAAGGAAAAAAAAATACACTTGAATTACTTATGATTAAATACTACTACATGTAGTCTAATGCAAAAACACAGTATAAAGAATTCTTTCATGAAGTTTTGCTCGCACAACATCCATCTGGCAGAAAAACCCCACATTCTCCTGACTCTGTATTTATTATTTTAAACTGACATTCTCTTTCACTTAGAGAGCCAACACGCTTTAGGGTTAAGAAAAGAGACAATACTTAAGCACACAGCATAGAAATTCCATTCTGTTACCATACAGGAGACCAGGTAACCAACAACATTTGCCCATCTAGAACATATATCTTCTAATTAGCACTCGGTGAAAAACAGAAGTATTTCTAAGGACAACCTCAAGTATGGGCAAACATTGGAAAGAAGTTTAAAAGCAACGATACTTTACTTTTTGTACATAAGCATATAGATAAATGTAATTTGACAGCAGCCAAGTTCTTACCTCAAGTGAGTCCCCAGATATCACCAAGGCACAATCATGCTTCCTCCTAAAGGCATTTAGTTCTAAGTGAGCCTCTCCTCGAGTGGTAACCTTCAATAAAAAAACACTCACTTAAAAGATTTGTCATAGTCTTAGAAAAAACCTGCCTAAATAAATCAGGTTTTGAGAACTCATACCCAGAAGGCCTCAGTTCTTCAAGAAGTGTTTTATACCAGTGGAAGCCCAATACCCATGGGATGTGACTACAAGCCTCGAATCTTATGGAGTGAAAAAGTAACCCTCAAACAAGGAAAACTTATGTAGTCAGCTTAAGTGGTTCCTCACCAAAGTAAACCGGGGCTAAAAAATTAATGAATTAATGAAATTAAAATATCTTAAGTTCAAGCTGACCTGACTCCTTCCACCTGGGCATGTTTAGTTTGGAGAAGAGGAGGTTGAGGGGAGACCTCATTGCCCTCTACAACTACCTGAAAAGAGGTTGTAGAGAGGTGGGTGTTGGCCTCTTCTCCCAAGTGAATAATGGCAGGACCAGAGGAAATGGTCTGAAGTTGTGGCAGGGGAGGTTTAGATTAGCTATAAGGAAGAATGACTTTACTGAGAGAGTTGTCAGGCACTGGAACAGCCTGCCCAGGGAGGTGGTGGAGTTGCCATCCCTGGAGGTATTTAAGAAACGTGTAGACATGGCACTTCAGGGCATGCTGTAGTGCCCGAGATTGTTGGTTTGTGTCTGTTTGTGGGTGGGTGTGGTGTGTGGTTGTGGGCATTTGGTTTGGTTTTGGTGTTGGTGTTCTGGGATTTTTGGGGTGTGGTTTTTTTTTTTTTGTTTGGGGGTTCGTTTTTTTTTGTTGTTGGCTGGACTCGATGATCTCAAAGGTCCCATCCAACCAAAAATATTCTGTGATTCTGTGATCTTGGCAGAACTAGAGAAAAAAAAAATAGATAACAAACCAAACCCCCAAACTTTTATTAACCAGTAAAATATGTTCTTAGAAGAATGCAAAATGCTAATATTAATAGTTCCTTCAGTTGGCTAAGTAGACACGGATTTCAAAAGGTACCTAAGAATGCTCACTCGTACTAATCCTTTTGGATCTTGCGTGGGTATGCAAGCAGGATCAAATGGGATAATACAAAAGAACCACATCATAGTTTTTTTTATTTACTTAATTATTGTCTCAGGCCCAGCTGTGAAATGCAAAAAACGGTCAAAGGTTACCAAATAGATTTTTAGAAGGTTTTGAACTTGAACACAGAACACGAGAAATGTAGATTATAACCAGATTTTTGAGGAGACTGGGAGGTTTGGGTGTTTTTTCCCTCCCCCCTGCCCCAGTAAAAGATCAATGTATTTTAGAGCTATCATGCAAGACAACGTTCCAATCACAGAATAAAACATGAACTCTGCTTACACTTCTAATTTTGGCTCTGTCAGCACTTTGATTAAATAACTTTTAAGAATTTTTGTCTTTGGCTCACTACTACCCAGCATCAGATGTAGTCCAAAGACCTTTCTCCCTTCACATGGGCTCTACTACACATAAAATTTCAGTTAACTAAAAAGCATCTGCAAACAGAAAAACACATACAGATGTCCCAGTTCAGAAATTTTTTTTCCCTCTTTCCCTCAATTAAACACGTAAGGAGAAAGTTCCTTGTCTGCCCACTGTTAGGAACCTCGGATTGAATTGGCCCATTATAATCCTTCTGCGTTACAGAGATTAAGAGATGTCAGTACTTGGTGCCTACTGATGAGCAGTAATTGCTCTCTCTGTTCTACCTTTCACCTAACAGAGGTGTTTTTTTAACAATACATCAGTTAATTTCTTTACAAAATGGAGAAGCTGAGACTTCTAAGGATAAAAAGGAAGAGTGTTAACAACAAAATGCATTTTTTTGGGAAACCAAAGTAGTAAATAACATTTTATTTATTAATTTATAACTAAAATAGAAGTGTAATAGGGCTTGTTATTTTCTTCATTAATACAGAAGTTACTCCTTTGCGACAAATACAGCCACAGAAATAATTCTGTATAAATCCATTTTCTAACCAATTTAAAACTTTGGATACTCTAAGTTAACACAGTTTTATGCTGATCTCTTATTACCAGTCGAGGTAATGAAAATAAAAATCTGACTCAACTAAATAGATTTTGTTCAGGAAGACTTAATTTGTGGTGTTACAACATGGAAAGGTCAACAAAAATTGATCTGAAGTTTTATCAGAAGCATTAATAATTTAATTGCAAATAGTAGTCTGCAGGGCCTAATTTGCCATTCTGATGCTTCAGAGGAAACTACATTTACATGTAAATTATATTCATATAATTATTTCTGTAGGTGCAAGTGGTTCATTTAGAACAAACACAGACGTATTATGTCTGATCACACAGCATCAATCAATGTCTGGAGTATCTATTTTTGTTTGGCTTCAGTAGAGTTGATGCTATGCAAATATAGCCAAAATGTATAGAAAAAGATACTCAGTTTACCTTTCTAACAATTCTCTTAAACAGTCTGTTAATAAATGCAAATATATATCATGATATACAAAAACATTCAAATTTTTTCATACTGATTTGAACTACGTCTATACAGAGGATGTTGGCGTCACAGTTTATTCGGGATTAATTCTGAGTCTAAAGAGTTCTATTGATAAAAATGCTAGAACAAGCAAGAACCACATTCAGGTAGCCTGAATTCCTGGACACACTTTCCCACTGGCTGAACACCTCACTTGGACCACTCTCCACCATTATTCAGAGGTACCTTACTATGCTCTGTGTATAAGGAAAGAGTGTAAAATGCATGTTGAGCCTGGGTCACCCAAACATACACTACAGAAATATTTGTAGCCACCAACAAATCTAGAAACAAGAACCCTTAAACAGAAGCATTGCTTTGCAACTCTGCATCCCTGAATAACAACCTGAGTACTACTCTCTTGACCATTATTATGACACTCTGTACAATAACCCATCAATATTCAACAAGCAGACAACCAGTAATCAAAGAAAGAAACATTGTTATTAACTGTCCTTTAATGAATCAGCAAAAAAGCTGGAACTATACTTACAGGTCTGAAAATGTGAATATCTTGAGTTCTAGACACTAAGTGAGAACTTTTTGCAATGCAAGTTGCTGTCTCCAGTTTATCTCCTGTTAACATCCAGATCTGCAAAATAATGTAAAAGTTTACTCCATTGGACACTAATGCGTCTGTTCTCCAAATCTAAACGACATTTCTCTCCAACCTTTTTCTGGTACCTTTTAGGATCAGATTACCAGAGAAAATATACTGGTATGTGCATTTTTAACTAAAATTAGTAGGCAGATTTTACTGCAATTAACACACAAAGAAGAAAAGAACTCTCTTTACTTCAGGCAGCTTCATTCCCCTTCCCTTCTCACAAGGGCCAACGTCTCAATTTACATGAAGACAAGATTAAACTCTGGAGAAACCCAATGGTATAGCTGAACAGCAGGGAAAACATAAAGGTCTTTCCCTATGGCCCCGATGCTACCTGGAGCAAAAGAGCAAGGATGCAGACAACTACAAGAGAGATCACATTTGTCAGGAAAATGATGTGACACAACAGTCTGTGACCCTGGTGAGAATCTATCAGAAAGCAGAAGCCAAGCAATGAGACAGCACATCCTGGAGGAAGAGCTACAGTCCCAAAGCTCCAAAGAGGTCCTGCCCACCGACCACGCAGAACTGGGATGAAAGCATTAAAGTTTAAGGAATAACGTTGAGGATCCATCTGTTCTTAAAGTGAGACAGCTCCCTCTCCCTCAGCCCCTTAACACCAAGAAAGTTGAAGGACATCTGGATGAAATACCATTAGCCCTAGACCAAACCAAACAGACCACACACGAAGAGTGACTTCAGCTGCAGGAGTTATTACTGGTTATAGTAACTAAGTTAACAGTTGCAATTTTATTAACTGTAAGCTCTGTCTCCCTCTTTTCCTGTACATCTCAGGTAAAATCCTTTTCATTAGTGTCCATGTGGTCAATGAACAGATAAGAGACTCATGTTTTCTCATCAGGAACAAAGTAATCTGTAATTTTATGACCTATCTACAGCTACCGTTGTGGTTCCAGCCTACTACAATGTGGGTTGTAATTAAAGCCAGAACAGCTTTAATGCTCTGAAATCCTAGAACTAATCATTAAACCTCCTCCCCAAATTGTCACACTGTTCTATACCTATTTGTAGCAGCATATACCTAACAGTCAGAAGTGACCACATACAGAAGAAATATCAAGAGCAAATGAGAAAATACTATACGTGAAATACTAATAAATATTTAAGTACTTTGCACGTCAGACCATACTAAAAATAAATTTGATGTAATCACAAGGCTGTAATCCATACATGTATTTTTCTCATTGTGCATTACCAGCCAATTCACCTGAAAGACTTTGGGAAACAGGACTTAATTAAAAATAGAATAAAGAAATGGCAGACATGGGAAGGGGCCTCTGGAGATTACCTAGTCCAACTCCCCTGCCCAAAGCAGAGTCAACTACAGCAGGCTGGTCAGGACCACATCAAGACAGTTTTGAACACGTTCACAGATGGAGACTCCACCAGCTCTCTGGGAGACCTGCTTCACTGTTTGAACACACTCACAGTAAGAATTTCTCTTCTTATATCCAAGTGGAACTTCCTTTATTTCAGTTTGCATCCATTGCCTCTTATGCTTTCGCTGTGCACCACTGAAAAGAGCCTGGCTCTGTCCTCTTTGCGCTCTCCCTTCAAGTATTTGTAGACATCAATAAGATCCTCCTGAGCCTGCTGAACTTCACCGTCTTGTAACTACTGTCTGTGGCCAAGGCTGTTTTCTCAACCAACTTTCACATCCATGAGCAATTCCTCCTTGTTTGTTAGTAGGAGGACTGGTAGGGCATCTCTCCTTGTTGACTCCTCAATCACCTGCATCAGGAAATCATTGTCATTGCTGTCCAAAATTCTCCTGATTTGCTTGTGCCCTTCTGTGTTGCCCTTCCAGCAGATATTGGGGTGTTTAAAGTCCAGCACAAGGAGCAGCACGTGCAGATGTGAGGCTTCTTCCAGTTGTCTGAAGGAGGCCTCTTCTATTATTTCTTGACCAGGCAGTCTGTAGCAGACACTCACCATAATGTTGTCCACATCGGTCTGCCTGCCAATTCTAACCCATAAATTCTCAGCTGGCTCATTATTTGTGCCAAGGCAGAGCTTCGTGCATTCCCACTCGTCTCACGTAAAGGGAGATTCCCACACTTGCTGCAAAGCAAAATAACTTACCCTCCCTTCTTAGGCTAAAAAACCCCATTGTATCTGATTCCGTTTAACCAATGCAAAGGCAACACACCTTTTCTGTGGGGAGTCTGACACTCTGCTTCAAGGAAAAGGTATATAAGCACACCCACTCCCCTCAGGTATTGTTCATATCTTTACTTCAAACCCTCTCTCAAATAAATGTGCAATTGATAGCTGTCTAGCACAGCCTGGCTATGAACAAAACACAGCACTAACTCTTGTGCAAAGCTTTTCACGCCTGTCCCTTTAACGTGACTTGAACAAACTCCAAGGGCCGTTCTGAATTCTAGTTCAAACAATGCTCCTTTTGATCTTTGCTGAGACTTCTTGTGAGTGCCAAGCCTGAAAACATTGTTATCATACAAATCTTGTGCCAAACTCACTTAGAGTCAGCTAGGACAGTTTACCGTAGACAGCCAGGTGATAAATGACTAGGAGTCACATCCATTTACCCATTGGTAGTTTCCTCACAGAAGTAAGCTTAAGACCAATGAAACCTGTGGTGGACAAAGGACTTTGCACACAATGGCTTGTTCATTTCTGCTAGCTCATGCCCAGAACGTACTTAGGACTTAGCATATTTCTTACACTGAATGAACCCAAGTAGAGACAAATATAATCCATGTCTTGTTAAAAAAGAAAGTTAATAAATGATAAACTGTTGTGTCAGCAGTATGTGTTTAGTACCTTTATTCCAGCATTTCTCAGCATCTCTAGAGTTGGTCTAACATCTGCTTGCAGCTGATCTTCTACTCCAGTGAGACATAGCAATTCCATTTCTCGCTCCAAACTCTCTACAACGGCAGCAACCTTCAGGTTTCTATCATGTATGCTTAACTTTGCTTGGTTATATCGACTCTGTTTGCACAAACACAAAACTACTTAGAGTTTGCTATGACTCGTAAAGTATACGTTAAGTCTACCAATCAGTTATAATATGGATTCACCAGGCTAAATGTTTGTCTTTAAATATCTTTAACGAAGAACAAGATTAAAAGAGCAAATTTTACTTTACACCCAATGTTGTAAGTGTTATTTCTGACAAATCACCTCAAGAAAATACCTTCTGAAGAACTATTAAGAATTAGGCATCACAGCATCTAAGCAGGAACTGCCCTTATCTTTGAGGACAAGTAGATTTTTTAGGTCACGTTGGAGCTACAGAATTAACCTTACAGTAGCTTCTGGGAAAACACTGTCCAGTCACATAATAAAGCAAACCAGTATCCTACGTATGACTGCAGAACAATCACTAACGAATGACAAAATCTCTAAACAGATTGCGTGCCATATTGATATCGTAAATATTGAATCATCTTTTTTGCCACCTTAATAGACTAAAAAAGAGGAACGTTCTGCTCGAAGTAACTTAACATGGTGAAGCACAAGATCCCTTTGTCCCTTCATACCTCAAAATCTTGGTATTGTTCTTCAGTCAGTGATTTTTTGGCAACAACCAGTGTACGCAGTCCTTCTCGTGCCATATTACCACACTAAATGGACGAAACCACAGAATAATTATGTGAATATTCAACAGTATGTACACGTTTTATACTATAAGCTAATGGGGGATACTGGTGTTTCTTTAGACTCAGATTATTTTGGAGAAGCCATAAGCAGAATAAAAAGCAATTATACTTCAGGTCCCCCACATAAAGTGATATGCTATTGGTAACCCAGTTAGATTTCTTCTCCTAGCTTAAATAAACTTCTTTTAGGTTGAAGCTCTATTATTAAAACTATTTTTGAGGCATGTAACAGAGCTACATTTTCTTTTTCCACTGAACATATACCTCTTATCAGAGAAATATCTACACATTAAAAATAGCCGTGGAATAGCATGTCTTAATGAAAAACAAGGCTGTCCAGTGCAAAACACTTATTGATTTGACCTCATAAAGCTAAATAAATTAAACAAGTATTTCACAATTAATTGTGCATCATTATCGCCAAAAGTAATTTTTATGACATTTTGCTAGGTCTTGAGGGAGTTTAATTTATTCATGTCCCCGAATAAATCAAACTGCCCTGCAGCAGATATTGATTCATATTGCCAATACCATTATGAACATACATGGTGTAATCATTGTATTAACATATTGTCTGTATGTAGGGTCAAAATAAGATGATTGCTGGTACCTACTAGAGCCACACAGTGAAAAGGATTTATCAGTTTTGAAATTCAGTCACTAGCTATTTTATATTAAGTTTAATAAATGTTGCAAAAACCTATTTCAATTTGGCTGCAACCCTTACTAAACTCCGTAATTCATAATCATACCTCACTGCAGAATTTGATAAAACAAGGGCATTTCAGGATAAATAGGTTTATAGCAGAATACTTCTCAGAAGTAATTAGGTTTTATGTGAAAGGTCAGTCAATGAAAAACAAATTTCCTTGTTTTAAGTAGGAACGTGTTCTGCTATGACTACCAGCTTTGCTTTTCCTGTGGGTTATTCAAGAATTGGAAATAATTCTAACACCCTAAAGCCCATTCAGGATATACGTAACTGAATTTCAAAACCCATTACTGCCTTGGCTTAGGTTCTTCTCTGAACCTATTCCAATAACACTCAGTATTTTGATTTTAAATTTTTATTTTTTACAAAATGTTATTTTTTATAAATTTTGATTTTGTTTCTTACCTCCTCTTCTAACCAATCATTGTATTGTACAATAGTGGACATTGCAACATCTGCACCCTTCATGTAAAATGTAATTTCTCCTGAAGATTCATCCTAAAATTTTACAAAAGAAATAGAGGGGAAAAAACCTGTTTATACAGTCAAAACAATACCTACCAGTAAACTACTTGTCTTTTTAAGTAGTCAATGGATTATCACTTACAGTAGATGAAGTACCTTTCCAAGAGGTGGGTAAATTTTATTACTTGATGTTTTAACTTCAATCAAGATACATATTCCCTACTTTTTCATATAAGAGGATCAGTTCTACCCGAAGTCAATGTGAGTAATAGATTCTCAGAATCCCTAAAGTACCCGTCTAAATTTTAAAATATCAATGTTATGCCCCCTCTAACTACTATTTTGTTTCTTCAGTGGCATATACTATCTAACCCACAACAGAAAGTTTGCTCTGTATCTCTGAAATACCCAAGTAATTAAAAATTTACAAATAACTTAATGTAAATGCTTGTTACAGATGTTTTAACAATGAAACATTCTTTGCACATTCAGAGAATTCACATGCAGGCAAATATAATCCAAATCAGGAGTTTCTGAGGTATGGTCTGTCACAGAAGGAAGAAATGAGCCTGATCTGCAAGTCTCTTAGAACATGTCTGAAGATGTCACTGCAAAACAGTCTTAGGGCCAGTCCCACCTAAAGAAACACAGACTTGCCAAGGTCTCTCCAGACCTGAGCATGCACATATTCTGCCTGCAGTATCCTTGCCTAAGGCTGAGGGCATGCCTGTCTTGTCATTGTGGGCAAATAAAAAAAAAACACATGAGTTTGACACCAGTTTAACTGGGACTTGGCACTGATCTAAGCCATCTAACAATGCTGTCTGAAGCTGCTCTGCTACAGCGTCTGATTTTAGGGAGGGAGAAGGTAGAAATACGTAGTGTGGACGGTTTAACATTGGCAGAGGTTTAAACCTTCCTTTTAGCATGGTGTTGTGGCTTCCTTTTATCTGAGGTTTTAATGATCATTACTGTGCTCCCAACTGGGCATCTAGAAGACAACTAAGCACGTATCTCGTACATCTTAGACCTGGTGGGTTGTGCTGTATATGCACGCCAGTTCAGATAGCAACACCGAGTCTGGAAAAGCAGCACCGCTAGTAGCATGGAAAGCTGCTAACTGCTATTGTAAGAAGTTTCGGCCATGAAGAAGCAACATCTTTTGTATGAAAAAAACAAACAGAAAATTAAAACCAAATGCTTAAAGTCAACTTGCAGCATCAGGGGCTAAGCGTGAAGTAGGAAAATTAACACGTTCCTATCTAAGAGAAGAGTCCATCCTTTACAAAGCTCTCTGCAACATCAGGTTCATTTGATTTTTCTACAGTTGCTTGCTTAGTATTCTATGTGTACTTGTGTCAGATATATTCTCCATTTGAAAATCTTATGAAATGCATTCCATGAAGGATTAAATTTCTATCAACTTTTATAAAAATCAACATTCAATAAAAACATTTTTTGAGAAATAAAAAACCAACACCCCCAAAATTACCCTAACTATGATCCCCATGCGCTTGCTCTCAGAAGTGAAGGGAAAGATCTGCAGAATATAGTACGTCAGAATGTGTCCACCAGGGGTCTTCAGCTGCATTGAGGTCAAATCCCTGTTAACCAGAGTAAGACCCACACTCTCTGTCCACTGCACCAGAGCTACCTAAAGAAAAAAAGAAGGGAAGAAGAGGCATGTTTAAGTGTGAAAGGTCTATTATACTCTTATATAGATTAGGCTAAAGCCAAACAACTGTTGCTAGGGTAAAAGTCTAAATTGTTCCAACAATCTGGGGGAAAAAAAAAAAGTGAATAGTAGTAGACTGAGTACAAAATCTTAACATATCAAATGAGTATTTTATTTCAGAAAGCTTACAAAAATTCTTATGAAGAATACAAAACCTTATTTGAACTTATTCCTGCAAATGAAATATTTAGAATATATTGTTCAGAAATAACAGTTCTAATTCAAAACCAGAGATATATTCCACAATACTTAAAGGACACCCAGTAGAAATTATGAAAAACCAGAACACAATTTCTGTACCAATGACACTGCTATGTAGGTAAAAAATGTTGGGAGTATTGCCATATAAAACATTCTATTAGATCTACAATAACATGCAAGTTGAGACACTGTAATATGTAGTAAATAGATAAGCAAAGGATCTTATTTTAGCTTACTTTGTTTCAGCAATAATATAATTGCGTTCTTACCATAACAAATGATACGGAAACCAAGCTTACAGTACTGCATCCCACAAACATGCTCGTGAAAGTCCCTTTTACAAACCCAGAAACGCTGCATTATACAATTATCACTATTAGCTCCCACCACATGCCATCTTAAATGCATGCATTAGAGATTTGCATATTTTTTTAATTTTTTTTTTTTAGATTTTGCTGTTTTAAAGTGCATGACATCTAGCTTCTACTTTCTTCTATGATATGCTTTCTATCACCACCACTGTGTGGTTTATTCCTTAAAAAAAAATTAATACTTTAGGAAAACTGCTCTACTGTTAGTTTATATACAAGCCATATTCCATATTTGAATGGGAAGTTTCTGATTAAAAAGATTTCTCCTCCACAATTCTATTTTTATTTTTCAAAATGCTAATCATTACTGGAAAATAGATTTTTAAATGACTAGAAAGGTAATTATAATGAAGTTAACATAATTCTTATGGAACTTGCCTCTGCTATTAATCTCAGGTAAAATGAAAAAAATAAAAATCAAGTAGTTTGATAAAAGACATGCAAGTAGTAAAATCCCTAAGTAAGTTCAACAGACATGATGACTAATGCTCACTAAGAATTTCACCCAAAGCAAGCAAATCATAGCGTCTATGAAAATTTAAAATTGGAAAAAAACCTATTGTGTTGAACCCCTAAGAAACCCTAGTAGTGCCATCTGTCTAGGTATCGCCAAATAAAAATACATCAAGATGCAGTTACAGAAGAGAAAAGAAAACACTTTGAAAAGCACCATTTTAAAATCTCGAAAATCACAGGAAGTCTTTTTAGAGATTTTTCTTCTTCAATAGAAGTACCATATAAGCCGTAAATGATCCAGTACTCCCAAGGTTAATTTTCAATTTTCACAGTGAAAGGTTACTATTACATTCTGACCTGTAAATTGCATCTTTCTACTAATACCCTATCATCTCATTTGTGTCCCTTTGCAGTTAGGACTTAAGTGTTCTATATTTGGTGACTCACATCTGTTTATTATTTCGTTTATGCTTGGCTTCACTTACCGCTTGAATTAGTATTTTGCAGCACAGTCATTTTGGATTCTTATACCTGGCCTACACACAACTGCACTTTTTTTTTTTCCCCTTTTAAATTGATCAGTGCAAATACCATAGCAGAAATAGTCAATGAGGTTCAAGAATCAAATAGACACCAAAAAGGCAACTGAATAAACTTGAGAGCAAGGCACTGAGTTTGACTCCCATCATTCAGAATGAATCAAAGCACCTAGACCTTATCATCATCCAGAGAAGAGCCAGACCTTACCATTAAATATCTGAAACTTTTAGAATATACAAATTAAATAATTTAAAAAGTATTTCACAAATGGCACAAAAATCTAAATTATTAATCTTAAATAAATATATACTGCATGGCTGGCTATATAGAGTTCAGAAAAAGGATTCTTAGGTTAAGACCCTCTTCTTGAGGTTTCCCCTCCACAAGTATATTCTCCTCTTCAGTACGTTTCTGAAACCTTACATTAAAGTGATCTTGCAATCTGGTGTGCATACATCAAGAATCCCTAGAATGACAGATAAACACAGCAGCTGTGGCTTCTACAGAGCTTGACATATTGGATGGAGTCAGATAAAGCAAAGGTTGGACAAGCGCAAAGTCTTCAATGGTGATGCTACCATTTTGCTTTAAAAACAAAAAAAACCATTCTAATTATTTATTTGCCAATAACTATTTGTTTCCTAACACAAACAGATGAAATGTGTCAGGTTTCCTGAATCCAGACTAGGGACTTACTTTATCATTTTGTGGATCTTGCCTGGCTTATCACCAAGCTTCCCTTCTACGGAAACAGGCTGCCTGGGAGATAGAAGTACATTGGTAGATACAGAGTCCTCCCACTACTGACACACAGGTGTGCACCTGAACCCACTAACTGCGTAGTGTTCTCACGACAGGGAATGTAGGTGGAATCAAAGAGAGCTTCTGTGGTTTCTAACTTGCTAGTTGTCTTCCTCCTCAGCAGCAGTCCAAAGGGTGAAGCCAGCTATCCACCTCTCGCATAGATGACAAGGTCAAAGCAGCAGCTCTCAAATTATGAATGAAGGTAGCACATACTTGCATTATGAAACGGAAATGCAACAGATCTGACAAAAGCTACCAGGAAACACCTCCTGTTTAGTGTTTCTCACCCAAAATCTTTCAGATGTTTCCATTTACCACATGCCCGCTGTTGAGCTCTGGTTGCCTGTCAGGAGCGCCTCTCCACTAGAAGCCACCCGACCCTCAGAGCTTCTATAGCTCATAGCTCCAAATATCAAACTCTTCAATTACCACAGCACAGATTTCCATTCAAAGCCAAATTCAGAGACTTCATGAGGAAACTGTCTGAACTCAAGCACTAACTGTGCGACCCACAACGTAACCTACAGCTTAGGAGGTGGAAGTAGCTTCTCCAAGAAGGACCGTGTGTCTAGCACACGTCTGAGGAACATGTGCGTCTCAAGAGGGGCATGAAGAGGGAAAACTTCAGAAGCACTCTTGTTACAGACCATGGCAGCCCTACATACTAATTCCATGCTTTGGGGACATAATCACTACACTTGTTTAGAAATGTTCATTTAACAGAACTAAATGAGAACAAGCAGCTTACAAATATCTTAGGTAGTTTCTAGAAGTTCCATAAAGCACACGAGGTTGTTAAGTGACAATGATGCAGTTACCTATTTTATCAGTCACAAAACCTGAGCCTACTAGAGTCAGGAAAAAGAACAGTTAAGGACCTCAAACCCCACATCAAGCACAGAAGAAAATCCCCTAAACCATTATTCCCGCTGCGGATTCAGAACTGTATATTTAATTAGAACACTAGACTGATTTTAACCTAAAATATATACTAATCAATGATTTTAAAAAACTTTAGAAAACATGTAAACTGATAGGCCACAGAAAGCATAAATCAACTACGTTCTAAATAATTTTTTTTCAACTACGGTGCCAATATTTATTTTTTTTTTAAGGAAAAAAAATCCCTTCTACAATAAATTCTATTAGCTTATGACTCCCATTTAACAACCTCAATGAAAATAACCACGTGGCAGAAAACACTACAAATATCTAAGCACTTGAGTCAATAGTCAAAATTAAGGCCGACATGTAAGATGAAACAGATTGTCCATAGAAAGCATTTAAAGGAACAGCCATATCTTTATTTACTTTCAACTCTGAGGATGAAAGAATTAAGTACCTCCCTGCCCTACCAAATAACAGGAGTTTGCTTCTCTCTGCAGCGGTGTTAGATGGCTTGAGGCCACTCAATCAGCATCTACATGGCTGTTCTTTACACAGCCCAACTCAAAGCTCATCTCTGGATTCTCCTGACCCTTCCCTATGAGAGTGAACAATTTACCCAAGGAAGCGCACTCTCATTCCCTCTCAGATTAACATTTTCCCTCGCTTACTCTGGACCAACAGGAAATATCACTTCTCACCTAGCTGTCTTACTAATTTTCAGTTTGGGAAATTAGTATTTATTAGTATTTGCCCTTTGCTCTGTGGAAAATGTAACTACCTCTAGTTACTTGTCATCTTGGGAGCATTATAGTATGAAGAAGTCCCAGTTAAGGAAAATCTTATACAGTCACTTGAAAAAATGAAACTCGCCTTACCTTTGGGCACATAGGGCTATAAATCCACAAAGTGAGGTACTTGAAGCACCCTGCTGAATCCTGAAGACCTTCAGCTACTGAATCAATCCTAAAAGGCTGTTACTGCTTGGCAGAAGACCAAAACAATGTCCTAAGGCTGTTCTTGCTTGCTTTAGATACTACATCAATGAGGACTGGAACATACAAACCATCATACTACTACTGCTCCCTTTGAGTTATGGGCTGTTTGGAACTTAGCTGGTCTTAGGAACCTAATCCGCTAATTTTGGTTTGTTTTTTTTTTTTTTTTTTTGTAATAGAATATTTTGAGAGAGAAAGCAGAAGTGAAAAAAAGAAACAACCACCCACCCCACTCTTAGCTTGGGTAAATTGAAACAGGGATTGGATACTTACTTGTCTCAAACATAACTTTCTACTAACCAAGACAGAATAGCAATGTATTTCTATGAAAAAATATTCAAACCCCTATTTAGACTGAAACTGTCAAGACCCTGAATGCATCCTCCTTCCTAGCAGTTCGACCAGCTGCATTCAAGGCCAGCTCAACCGTTAAAAGCTGTGATGAAGAAACAGCTCGAAGAAGCTTCTGTGGAGGCTGCCCTCCCCCTTTACTATTGGTCTTACGCTTGGTCCTGTGAGCTACGCTGCAGTCAGGTTGCCCACACTTGGCCACATACCCCGCTGACCTGGCCCCGATAGGTCAGGACATGACCTCCTGGCTTTGGACCTACCTGACTGCCATGAACTTCCCTTGCAATCACCAGACTGTGGCCAATTGGCTAATGCTGGTTGCTGTCTCAAGACCTGATCCTGACTTAGTAATTTGACTTGGTTTGAATTCAGATGTGCCTCATCTCCACAGGCCTGTACAACAATCTATACTCTTGACTGTCTCTGGTTTTCATCATGGAACATGCTCTTTTTACCTTGCTTGGATATTTTTGGGCTGTAAACCTCATCACTGAGGCCACCGCCTCTAGCAGCCTGGCTACCATGCTCAGCTCCTGGCTTCCCTTTCCTCGCAGGCCAGCCTGCCATGGATGCTGCTCCCTAGCAGAAATATCTAAGTGCTCAATAGTTACAAAGCGTTGCTCAAAACAGCCTATGGCCAACTAATTGTCACTTTCAACACACACTATTCTCTTTTGAGCTAACATCAGTTTAAGGAAAAGACCCACCGCCTCACGGCTGGTGTTGGCCACCCCATCCAGCAGTTTGGGAGTTCCCCCACAGTTGTGCTGACAGCTTTTCTGGAGCCACGCTGTGAACCTGACCACTTGAACTGAAAAATGACCCATATAAATAAAGGCTTTAAAGCTTTTGGCACATAGGAGGGAGCAATTTGTAGGGTGAGAAGGACGGACTAGAGATGGAAACTTTGTAAGCTAGTTTTCCTGCTTAGAACTCTCATATAACCAACCTTCATCTGTTTCAGAGTATCTAAGAGCATCTTCCCTTCAGACAATCGGATCTACATTCAAAATCAGGCTGCCATGTAAGGAATACAAAGGTTATATGTGTAACAGTTTGAAGTTAAGGTTATTGGCTTGGAAACGGGCAAGAAGCAGTGGGATTTCTTTTTCCCCACTGCATGAGTGTTCCCAACAGTTTCTGTTTGGATTGTTCAACAACAACTCACATGTTTCCAATCAGCACTGGCTTGTTTATGTTTATAAACAATGCTTTGATAACTAACATTTGCAGTCCATCGCTTTTCATCAAAACTCTTCATAATTAAAATGAAATTATTAACTTAAAAATACAGCTTGATCATGTGAAAAAACTGCCGATCAATATTCAAGACAAGCTATGGAGTAGTTATTCTTTGTGGGTCTCGAAGGTCATGAAAGTGATGGTTTTATGCTACTGAGTGATTTGCTTTTCACAATACATTGACAAAACAACACAATTAGTCTTGCTTCAATAAGCACACACAATAAAATGAATTAAACAATACAACATGTCTCATACATTACAGCTTCACTTTTGTAAACACAAAAGCTGCTTCACTAAGGGCATATCATTTCCCTGTCTGTTTTTAAATGATTGGCTTTGTATCCATATAATTAATTTTAGCAACTCTGTTGTCTCTGGACAGAAACGTTGGAATTAAATAACTGACCATGCTTTAAGGTAGTATTTAAATATTCAAAATCCTGGAATTAGAAATGCTTGAGAACATAACAGTGCAGGACAAAGCATAACCAATAAATAGCTGGTTTATGAGAGTAAGCAGTCATTAAAAATCGTGACTGATCAATCTTTTCGGACCAAGGGGAGCAAAGGTCTTCAAAGGCTCCTGTTCATAGCATGCCCCTGAATCGCTTGGGTCTGTGACCTTTGAACTCCATTGCTTTACCTACTTAGCTTATATCCTTTTATGATTGTTCATTACATTAAGGTAGCCGGCTTTCTACAGATGAGCTGAACCCACACCTATGATGCCCAAGAAGGGGCTGTTTCCATTTTTTTCCAGTGAGTTCTCAGTGAATGTTTATTGTTTGCTATGCTACAGCTGTAGAGGACAAGTGACAGACAAATGAAACTTTCCACTCTTTCAGAGAAAATGAAATATTGATCACTTATCATAAGAAACAAAGAGCCTGGCATAAGTAGGGTTCACATTATGAATACAAAATCAGTTACTTATCTCAGGTTACTCTAACAATAGATAAATACATCTTTTATGATGAATGTACCTGCTTCTAAATGTGCATACTTTGTTATGGTCATATTTTATCTGTATATGGATGTGCACGTACACACAGATGTGAAGAATTTCAAATGAATTCCTCAAGTCAATTCATTAAGTGTACAGTGTGTTGATGTATTACTAAACTGCTTTCTATACTTTCCTACATGGAAGACTAGTTTATACTTACACATTGTTCTCTGCTCTTTATATGCTATGGTGCTATAATGCAATATTATGTAAAACAACAGACAACTGTGCAAATAACATCTTCTTTCAAAAGACTGCAATCAAGCCAGATCCATAAACCAAATCTAAGAGAACAGAGTTGTAATGTTGAGAAAGTACAATGCATAAAACTGGTTAAGTCTATTAAATGATAATGTTGCTTATTAACCAAATATGTTGTGATAGGTCAGTGCTGAGGTTAAACAGAAAACATCAATTGAACCATTTCCCTAAATAAAGCTCCAGGGTGCAATATTCAAAGCACTTTATTCAATAAAAAATGCTTTTAAAATGGTACTTTGGTGATTGGGAAACATTGGCATCATCCGTCAACCTAACTGCAGGAAAGTTCAATAAGCTAAATAATGAACCATTTACATTATTTTCCTTAGGCTCCAGTGATTTGCAAACATTGCATCAATAGAACTCTTTAAAAAATTATGATAAAGACCTGCTAGTCTTTCAACTCTCAGGCTTTTTGCTGTCATGCTGCAATTTTTAAGCTGTTTAAATTTTTTTGTAGCTTCACCTTTTTATAAGACTCCATTTAGCATCAATTTATTACATTAAAGCATATTTGTTCAATATGATTATTTTATTTGTGTTTTAAGCATTATCTTTGAAATAATTTAATGCTTTCAGTTCTAAAATGTGTTTTTCATTTCACTGTCGTATAGTTTGAATGTATGAGTCGAGATGATAAAAAAAAAATTGTTACTAAAAGGACACTTGTGCTTGCTCTTCCTTGAAACACTAACAGTTTCTTTGTTGCTGATTTCCTCTTCCACTTCCCTTTCCACCCTGACTCCCAGATCTGTCGTATTAGCACTTTATCAACTTCCCTTTCCTCTTTCCAAGGTCAAATTCCCTACTGTCTTCGCAGAGCACCAAAACTTGCATAATTCTCAAGTCTTACAGCTGTTCCGTTTAGCGAATATGGGAGGAGAATTGCTCTTTATGGTAATATTTTCAGGTTCCAAACAACTGAATGAATACACAAAAGAGCCCACAGGGAGACAAGAGCAAGTGGGAGAAAAAACTCACATAGTCTCTCAATTGCACGCCTCTTCACCTGATTTAGTAATACCTTTGGCTGTTAAAGCAGAATGTTTACTTAATCCATAGCTGTCATCATCTCTTCATAGGTAGGTACTTGCTTATGCAGTCTTTCATTATATTTAGTAATACCTCACAGGCTTATTACACCGATCTATTTAGCTAATACAAATATATGTGTACATGAAAATTTGCACACGTGCATAATACAAGTCAAACAAACTACGCTAAAAAACTATATTTACAGTGTATCCCTGGCGTAAACAAATGCACTTCCAGCATTCTCTATTCATAATGCAGATCAACCCACACTATATAACACCACATAGAGTATTATGGATTATTGATTTTGGCCAAAGAGCAGCATCTCAAGTCCTGCCTAGAGTTTATTTTTAAAAATGTTCTAACTGCCACTTTTTATTCACTGAGAACCAGGGACTTCTTTATATTCCACAACCCTTTGACACTAAGAACTGTGTTTATAGCACCTGAAATGCATGCAATGCCTGCTAGTTCAGTACTACATGAAGTCAGACTTAAATTTATTTCTTGCATTCCTAAAAATACTTGTTATAGACTTGCTACTCTTAGAAATTACAGCTTGCAGTTTGAATTGCTGAAGTTTTGTTAGTATTACATATGGTGATATATTAGACACGTAAACCAAATATAATAGGCTATGCTGTGGCAAGCTGAGGTTTGTGGAAGAATTATCATCTTGTATTAGATCAGCTCATATAGCGAGAAAAATATACAGGCTTTCAGATACACACTCCCTTCTTCACATCTTACAACAACCTTGTTTTGATTATGACTAAACTACTGTGGCTATGCCACCAACATCCAAGCTTCAGACACTGCTAGAATTTCCTTAAAACAAAGATGCCCCTCAACCTTGCTCACTTTCAGAGGCAAACCAACCTCAAAATACTCTATTTCTCTCTTATACTGTATCAAGTACATACATGTTTTCATAAAGTGAATGGGCTATAATTAATTTTTATGCTTACTTTGCAGTATGTTGAAACTTGAGCTTTGCCTCTCTCTTCTAAAATCTTTTTAGACTGAATTTTAGGCAATCAATTTAGGGCCCAAAACAGGATTACTCAGAACAATAACTCAAATCCACTGAAGGCAGTGGGATTTGTTTAAAATTTGGATTTCAATGGAAGTCAAATGCATGTTTTTATTGAAATGGGGTTTTGAATTTGTGCTACCCTTGATGCAATTTTGAATGAATCCTGAACATTATGAAGCTGCCTAGGATTTGACACTCAAAGGCTTTTCTACGGGACTATTTGAGATTTGGGTTGCCTTTTTTTTTTCCCTGTTAGGAATCTATACATTCCACTAACTGGCAGCATCTAGCTAATGTACCTGGATGTTCATCACTCAAAGCAGTTTCATATTTTCCTTTGCATGTATATGCTATGATTCATACATGGATTAATGTTTTGAGAATATACCTTTAATTGCAGTAATACTTTAATTGCAGTAACAGTTGCAATAACAATTGCAATAATACTTTAATTGCAATACTCAACATGGTATCGATCCCAAAGCACTGACTTCACAGACCTTTTACTTAAATAACTGAAAACACTATATGACAAAGAAACACCAGATCTTTCCTACAGCCGTAGAGGAAATAAAACCAGATTATGGCTAATTTTAAAGAAACCCCAGCCCAAAACACTCTTCTTTTACAGTTCTGCTCTTTTTAACTTAACTTATTGTGTTTTTTTATCAGATATTAATTTTTTCACCCTTGCACACTAACCTCATCAGGGCTGGAAGCCTGGTAAGTGCGATTTTCATCGCTGAAGTCCTGATCCACCTCTGCATATTCTGTTTCTCCAGAGACACCAGCCCGGGATTCATATACTGGGGTGACATTGTGGCACAGTGCAATGGCCTTCACCGCCTCGTGTATCCGACTGCTGACACTCTTGCGGACTTTGGGCGCAGACGACTGAGGTTTCCTAGATGGTGTTGAACTCGTACTGTTTCCGCTGCTCTGGGAATGCACCTTTAAGACCCAACACAATGAACAGTAAAACAAAGTTCAATAATGGAAACAAAGCGTGAATACTAATATCTATATCCAATTGTTCCCTTTAAAAAGGTTGATAAATAAGGATAGTAACCATGTATTTATTTTATATAACCTGCTGTTAACCCATTCAGTTTGTGATTCATAGAACCCCTCATCTACTTTTCTGTAGAACCAATAAATAATTAGGTTCATCGCCTTGCATTTGTAGTCAGATTTCAGTAACAGAGCCTGTGGACAGCTGAAAAATGTGAAATGAAAACAAGTGTGCAGTAAAAGGGGCAAATAGACTGACTGGATTCCACAGAAAACCCTGCTTCCTCACTTCAGAATTCACCTTTTTCAGTGATCCATCAAAACAGTCCTTTAATGTCCTTTACATTCTATGAATTGTTTTTTACAAGGTATTTAAGCCAGCAACCAATTGGATGAGTTCAGAAACACCAACCCAAAATTGCAAGGGTGGTGTTTTGTTGCTCTTGTTCTTTAGTCTCTGTCACCTGTGTGCATTCAGAGGTTGGAAACTCCAATGCCAATAAATTGGAAAAAAAAAAAATAAATCTTTTCTTTTACATCTTCACCTAAGTCTCTATTTTAAAGACCATCACATTAGTATGGAACAAAAGAAGAAAAGCAAGTATTGTCGTTAAGTGTAAATATTAGAAGTCATTAAAATACAAATATTGCCAATTTCATTTATAACTGACACAATTTCTGTATTATTTGAGAACTAATGCAGTTCGTGTGCTTTTGAGGCAGGCTGAAATTTGTCCTTACAAGAATGCACCAACCTAATAAATTAATGCAAAAATAATAGTGTCACATATTTGAAGATCACATTACTGTTGCATAACCACTAAGCCAGCACTACTTGAAGTTATTCTTCAGAAATGCTCAATGATGTGACTGAATTAGTCTTTTAAGAGAAAGTACTATATGCTTCTAATTAGTTGAGAAGTGGGTTTAGTTTAGTTTTGGTTTGTGGGGTTTTGGTTTTGTTGTGGGATTTTTTGTTGCCTTTTTTCATTTATTTATTTTTTATTTTATTTTAAAGTCAGCACATGAACTATATCAGCTGTACTACCAAAGGCTCTTCTGTTCACTCCAGGGTAACTCGGAAAACCTCTTCAGAAACCATGCTTTTTTCCTCCTGACTGCAATCTGCTGAACCGTGAACATTCTGCCCATCAAATTACAGTGTTGTCTAATAAAGGGTTTAACTTTCTGCTCATCTGGCACTGCTTTTCAGCTACTGCTTTAAACCTCTGCATTTGCATTCTGCTAACACTGATGCCATTACAGCCGCAAATAAATTAAGCTGATTTACTCCTTCTGAATTATGTTATGTTTATTGATGCTTGTATAATTTAATTTCACACAAATTCCATTAAAGATTATGCCCTCTATCACAAAATGCTTCCAGTGGGGAAATATAATCAGGTTATAATAGATTTGTGTGTTACATTAAGATGACAATAGTCTAGTAGGTCCACTGTAATAATAAAACAGAACACAAACAAGGGATAAAATCAATGTCACACATGAACCGCTGCCTGGCTAACTGGCAGCTTCTATTATCATAGATTAAATAAAAACCTCTATAAAGCTCACCATACTTTTTCAGATTGAAACAATTGTTTAATGCTTGTTTTGTTACCAAGACGCCTTCATTTTTTCTGTTTTAAAGAGCTGCTACCAACACACGCATAATGAAAGCATTATTTAAACATTGAGAAGTGTTACATAGAGCCGGAAAAAAAAAGGAAGTTCCAAGTAAGTTCTTTTCATCATCTTCTAACAGCAAACCTAGATTTGGGAAATCTTTTCCCACAATTGAGGAAAAAAGCTTCCCTCACATCTCTTATTTTTAAAAATTTCAGTGCCAAGTATGTTGCAGTTATTAAAAACTTAATTAACCATGAGTACCACTCATTAAATTTTGCAGCAAACTAGTAAAGGCTTTAAGCAAGTAAGAATTCTGGGAATCATGTAATTTTTTTTTTCAGATAGCATATTTAACCGCAAAAGACAAAATCTGTGTTAACAAATATGCCTCCTCTAGAAGACTGATGCTGTCATCAAACTCAGACCTAGGTGTGCAAGCTCAAAACTGTCAGCTAATATTATTTATTGCTACAGTTGTTACTTTGAATACCCAAGCAACCCATGATAACAAAACTATGTTTGGGTGATTTTTATAAACACGGACAGGTAGCAATTACTTTCAGTAACCAAATTTGGACTGCTGATCTTTGAGATATGGAGCTCTTTTACCTATTTCCAAGGCATGTTACTGCATCTCAGTTGCTATTCATGGCTATACATACTCAGAATTAAGCTGAGATAGATTTATCCAAGGAAAATGAATTCAAGAAGTGGATTTGTTGATCTGTTTAGATGGGAAATAATACAGAAATTGAAGTTGCAGACTAAAAAATTATAACATACATTGCTTATTCACTGCTTTCCATCCTGCCTCTCTTCCCAAAAGCTGCATAATATTAACTGAGTCCAGCGTGGTATCAAACGGCTACTTTTTAGTTTGGTTTTTTTTTTAATCAAATGAGAAGATAGCCATAGTTCAAAACACAGCCCAACTGAAGATTCAAATCAATTGTTGATGCTACAATCCTTTTAGAAGAGAAAATGAGGACACAGACAAGGAGGTCAGTCTACAAACGTAACTGGGTCAGCCAGTCATGTTCAAGCATCCAAGTTAACTAAGGAAAATAATTTTATATATAAAGTATTATCCTACTGTATGCAACTTATGGAAATATTAGCTAACCTATACTTTATTTCCTCTTCTGTTAATTTATTTCTTTTTTCTTTCAAAGAATAGAAATAAAAAATAAAGTAAAAAAAACTTCCTAATCTCAGAGAGGAATCAGGTGCTTAGAAAGGTTTGCAGAAACACTCAAATAGTTTGCATACACGGGAGATGCAGAATTCCACCTTCCTCCTTCATCCCACAACTGCCCCACAGACAGACAGGGAGCCACAATCCTCTCGTACACTTTCCAGACCAAGTGGTCACGTATCACAGGAACACTTCGCTCTCAAGCAATATGGAGTTTTCCATTTTCTCCCCCTAGTTTTATGCTGTTTGCAATCATCTCAATTTTTTAAAAACCACATTTTTAGATATGCATTTATAATTTTTTTTGACAACTATTTTTTTTTACTTTTTGGTTATACCGATTAATGTGGCTTTTCAATGTCTATTCTTGATAAGTATGTTCAAAGATACAATCACTTTGTCTTGCTCTTGATGCTTACTTGTAATTTGTAGTCTCAGTAAGGAATAGCTTACTCTTACATGCTTTTGCAGGAGAAAGACTGCACTGCACAGACAGGTTAACACAGATTTCTGCTAGTGGGGAATAGAAAAGTAAACTCCTTTAATGGGTATTACGAGGAACTTCAGAGTCAGGAGAGAACTACGAACTGTCTCACATTTTTTCCTTTCATCATATCTGTTAAAAGATACCTATAAATGAAAGAACTTTCATAGCATCTCACATTTCTAGACATAATCTATAACAACAATGCTTCAATGCTCTTAAAAAAACCCCTCAATATTAATGGTAAATAATTTATGAAATGAGATACCTGTGAATAAGAGTTTATAATATGACTCTGAATTTCATCCATCGTGTCTGTTCCATAGGACACAGTACCTAGGTGGAGGCGCTTAAATATCATCTCATTCTGTGTAAGTGTTCCTGTAATAAAGAAGAAGTATATCACAAAGGAGCAAAAAATACCATGAGAAGGCCACAAAAAAACCCCACCAAAATCTTTCTTTTGGAAAGAAGGAATGAATCATGAGTTAGCATCTGTTTAGTTAATTAAAGGAACATTTTTGGAGAAAGATCAGGGTTAGTCATACTGGAAGAAATCACTGGTTCCACCTTCAAGCTGATTCTGCCAACACAACTAAATATACAAGCTCAAAAAAAGACAAAACCTTTTTCTTCATATAAAAAAGACAGAAAACGCAGTATCTGGATGGAGCTGACTCTCAAGGGCCAAAGCAAGAGTTTGCAACATGTATCAAAAAATCTAAAGCGAAACAGAAAAAGCAACCCCCAAAAATTCATGCAGGTATCTCGTACTTGGTGTACGAAGGCAGACATTCTGGCAAACGGGCACATTCAACGTTATTTAGAGTAAGTCATTAAGACCTGACATCACTTCCAAACTTGACAGATTTAGCCTCCAACCGGAATAAGCCAGAATGAACGAAATCAGCGTTTACAGAGCTTACTTCACATTTGTAAGAAACTACAGGGTGTCAGTCACAGACTGACACTTTGCGTCCACCTCTGCCAACCAGCCACATCCTCTGGTTTGGAAAAGCTCTAATTGAGGGGTGAGGGCTTCAGCCTTCCATGATGGGGCACAGCAGACAAAAAGAGGTCACTGCTGCCTCGCTTCCCATGGTCAGCTCGCAAAAGATTGTTTTGATAATGGCCCTTCCTAAAACTCTTTTTCCTATGGCTACTCAGCCAAAGTGAAATTAATACAGTATAAAGCTATTCTTATATTTAACCACTAAGTTTTGGGTCAATTAAAAGACATAAATATGATGATTAAAAAAATAAACAAAACACGGTACCAAAAGTGACATTCTTGAAGATTCTACAATATTTTTAATATGGAGGATATAGTAATTATCTATAAATAAAAAATGCAGAACAAAGTATTTCGTATTAATTTTATTTATCTAGACTATTTTTATATCATGTCTTTGTCCCAGTATGCCAAAATACACACTAGGCCACAGGAAAAGAGAAGACTAAAAGCATGACATATACTATAATTACTATCTGGAGAACAGAGCTGTTTGGACAGACAGCAACTAGTTTATGTATCTAGTAGGGCTAGAACCATTAGCGCTCTTCAAAGATTCGATAGGGCTTTAGAAGTCTCCTGTCTTTCTCAGTTATACTTGAGATGTCTACCACTCTTTCTGCCCAGGAACATCTGTGCAGTGACACTTCATCTCAACTATTGTACCATCATACTGCACTATCAAACCACGTCTTCCTGTAACACCAACACTAGACGATCATTTCAAATTCCCCCTCTACCATTAAAAAAATGACACTTCCCATGCGCTTTTCCTTACATGCTGTCGAGGATTTTTTTTTTTTACTAGTCTTACTATTTGAATTTAAAAAAATATTTAAAATAAGATTTATCTGAAATGCATAAATTCTCCACAAAAAATGAATAACATTATCAAAAATTCACATGAGAAGTAAAATATTCCCAAAGCTGGAAAACTGCCCAGGAAGACAAAGTTCCTGACCTCTAGAATTATTAAGTCAGAATTTTTTTTATACAAGGGTTACTTTTATACAAGGGATAAGAAGATTATTTTGGTTTTACAGTAATCATATAAACCCATGAGAAATTACTTTTTCTGCCTTTAGAAGCTGTACTTTTATTGAGACCTTTTGTTAAATTTGTTGATTCAATTTTTTACTTCAGTTATAGACTAGAAAAATCCAATCTCCAGTTTGCACATGAGAAACATGAAAGTTGCCAGTAACAAACATGAGACACTAAAATTTCCGTTTCTAAAAAAAAACATGAAACAAAACCAAAACCCACCCACTTTGTTCAATAATGTTTAGTGCAAGAAATTTCCAAGTAAATCTGCATCACCTTCCTTACTTTCCAGGTATGCTAATATCTTCGCACTGCACTTAGCTTTGCCAAGCCTTTGAATTAAAATAAACACTCCCTAGGAGCTGTGAAACTAAATGGTACTCAAAACTCCAGACAGCAGGCAACTGTCAGATCCACTTCCCACTAGTTCTCTAATTGCTGCTTGAGAAAACTGAGCAGGAAACAAAGTTAGCCCTATGATTATTATATGGAAACATTATTTCTTCTGACACTATTAAATCAGTCCAACTCCAAATCATACTTAGTGAGCGAAAGGTAGACAGGTGGAAAATTTGCGTGCTCCCCCTCACCAAACCCCTTTTCTCAGCAAGCAAAGAAGAAAAGCTTCTGAGCAGAAAAGTATGGATTTTCCTATCTTGCAACAATCAGGAGCCAGGGAAGGAGGTTTAGGAAAAATGGGCAAGGAAAAAGAATCAACTCATAAAGACAAGGAAATAAATGTTCCAGCAATCCTGATTCAATGCTTGCATCTTATACACTACTTGTACGAACCCTTTTATTAGCTACAGTAGCAGGACAAATACATGACATATGAAAAGAGGCTGCAAGAACACCTGTATCTACTACAAAAAATTGTAATAAAAAAACCCAACCAACCAAAAAAAAAAAACAAAGAAGGAGAAGAAACAGCAGAATTAAGTGCAAATTAAGATTCACTTCTAAATTCTCCTAAGGAATGAAACACCACAACGGGACAGAATTGTTGCCAACAACTTGTTCCAAATATTAAAATATTACATGGTGCCAATCACTCATGTTAGAACTTTAGCAGCACTCCTGTCTTTAAATTTTAGTCTTTTAGTTGAAGACTAATACACCTCAATAAAACAACACATCTTTTATTTTATGGCCCAAAATGCAAGCCCTTATAATATCTAGAGGTGGATTTTCTAATATAGCCCACTTTAGGAAGGGAAACCAACCCAAAACTGAGCTCTCTAGTCTGCTCATGGTGATAAGTACTAAAGGACAGTGAATGAGCTTTTTATTTTTAATAATGCTTTTTCAAGACCTACTTAAGAATTCCATGCTTTCAGGACATTACTAATATGAAGAGTTATTAGATAAAAAGCTTATTTTAGAAAAGCTTCCAGAAATTATGCTAGCCAATACATGATCTACTACTAGTATTACACATTCTTAAACTTTGCTCTACAATGCAGGTACCACACAAGGAAAATATTCTGACAAAAAGTTAGTACACAATTGCTTAAGAAAAATTTAGTATGTTCTTTAATGAAGGCAAGAGCTTTTTTTTTTTCTTTCCTTTTTTTTCCCCCCCTACAATTGTATCATTAAACACAGAGTAAAGCAGGCAAAGAGGAAATTAATTTCTAAGGAAAAAGTCCTGAAGGCATCATTCCCTGGGTGGCAACAGATGTGATTCACAACAGAGCAGCAGAGTTTTTTATTTTGTTTTTGAGAAGCAGATGCAAATCTTTCTGATCCTATATTAGTAGATGGTAATTTGGACCAGTACCAACAATCTAAAAAGGCCAAAACAAAAAAAAGCAAGAAAATGCATACAGAAGAATTAATAACTTTGTGAGAAATTGAGAGGGTGAGTAACTTTTCCCAAAATATGTACTTTCTTTGAGCTCTTTGCTTAAACAGATAAAAAGCCAGTGTAAGTGTGAACATTTCTATGGAAACTTTAAGGGAGATCAGGTCCAAAGCTCTTAATAATTAGACTGTTGGTAACAATCTGGAAATGCAAATTCTTTCTGTGAACCCTGAAAAAAATATAACCTGGTGTAGAATGTAAAAAGAAAATGAAAAAAAATCATGGTAAACACATATATAGAATATATCTGCTCACTCAGCTGCCCACTTACAAACAGGCCGTAAACATCATCACCACAAAACCTCAAACCAGACAAATCCCAGTACAACCCATTAAGAATAAGGTCAAAGACAAAGAGAGGTGAGATATCTTTCTTCTTTCCTGGGCAGAAGGTAACAGTAGAGGTAACAAATAACACAGTTATGAATAGCAGCAGCTATTTCCTCTGTGCCTTCTGCCTCCCACAAGAATGACAGCAGTATCTAAGAGCAACATCCATGCTCGCTGGATACACCATGTATTTTCAGTTGATGGGAGTCCAACAGAAGCCACAAAGTAAGGATTTCTTGGACGGATCTACTTTGAATGCACGTCTGGAAGCTTCTTGTAGGACCTCTCCATCAAAACTTTCCATTCCTTCTCTGCTCTATTCACCCTGCAACCTTAGTGTTACTAAAAATCACAGAGGTAGAGGAAGTGTAAGAGCAATAGAGTGAATATGTATCTATTAAAGTGAAGTGAGGAGATGTTATTCCATCAACATTTTTTTAAAATTACTCTCTGTGGTAGCTTCTGTTGAACAGATAAAGAATAAATTAGAGTATATTTTAAAAGATTAATTTTCAGACACAATTACTAAAATTCACTATTTTAATAGTACATTAGGCACATTTAATGTAAAAGCCCATATACACCAACCTCTAAGACAAGGCTTTCCCAGAAAATCAAGAATGCCATTGCTCTATGCATCTGTTCAACTATCATATCTGTTAAGTATCTCATTTGGTCCAAACACCCGCTAAAATGTTAATTACAGAACTCAAATACAAGTGTATGCATTAGTAAATAACTACGCTTGGAAGACTGTAGGCATTTGTTTTAGCTGAATACTCTGGTAGTTCTCATGAACAGCAGAAGGTTTGCCATCCCACATCCTAAGTAAAAAAAAAAAAAGTTCAATAAATACTGCCGAATATCTTTATTTTTCTTTCATGATTAGAATCTTACCCTGGAGAGGATGCGATATCATGCTCAGCTGCCTTTGGAAAATGCTGGAAACCGCTCCCCTCTGTAACTGCCCCCCCTCACCATAACGGATGACGCCTTTCTGTCAAACTTATATGTGATTCAAGTCCAAACAACATGGCATTTTGGGTAATGGATGCTATAATTAAAATGTGAGTCCTAAAAAACCTGTTGTTTTAGTGGGTGTTTTTAGTAATGGCTTTGTTCTACATGAAGATAAAAACTCCCTAACAAAGGAATTAATGTATTGCTTTAATAGGCTGCACCCTGAGTTAAGTTTTAAAATTTATGAGTTCTCTGCAGCATTGTTCTTTAAACAATGGCATTGTCAAATGCAACCAGTGAGAAGATTAAAGTTCTCCCAGCAGATTAAGTACAAATTATCTGTCCTCCTGTTTCAGCATCATTTGTTCATTTATCACATAACGTCTAGTATTTCTGGTCAGTGTCAATATGCTCTGCATCCTTGCAGTTAACAGATGTCTTCTCTTGTCGAATGAATTACTTTATGTTTCACGCACTGGTGGCCGCAGATGTGTCACTATAGCAACATCATTAATTTCAGATCTTACCGGAAACATGCACTCCAATCAAACCTAATTATACCACATTGCTTTCTTGTCCCACAATAAGGAAACTATAATGCAATTATTGGGATACTTCATTTTCTATTCTACTGTGGCAAATGAGAGCGCCACTGTGATGGACGCTTCTTGTCAAAAAGCTTATTGATGAAGCACAAACCCAATTTACAATCATACAAAGGACTACCTTGCAATTATGTTAGTAATGCAATGCTCCTTAGACTCAACAACTAATTCTCAATCATTTCCAGTGAAGCTTGGACCACAAGCTAAGATTTTTTTGCAGACTGTTCTCTGTATTCCTTTTCATTTTTAATATTGGGAAAAACTTCACCTGTTTACATTTAACTAGACCAGCCTTTTAGTCCTACTTTTTAGTAGCACCCACTTGGACAGAGAGCTACAAAACTGCCTCTCTTTCTCCTCTGCCAGCCAAGCCTTAAGTGGGCAGAAGGAACAGAATCAACTGGTTTATATGACTAGAACTGAAAATTCAAGTGAGAAAGTACTGGAGCTAGCTCTAAAGAGCAGTGTATAATCACCCAATGGTAATCCTGGATTAACAGTACAGATTCTGTTCATTACCCAACGGTAAGTTTCACATTTATGATGAAAAGCAGAATGAGACCAAATGTATTCAGGACAGGAAACTGGAAGCAGCTACTGATATATTTGGGTAAAAGGTACATTGGCTACATGTTTGTCCAGAATTAAAAATAGTTTAAAATTTGCAGGGCATTTAAGACTAATAAATTTGAGTAGTGTTTCCCATCGTGGTTTGAAGGAAAGTGTGGTCTGCGAGGCCACGGTCAGTGTTCGGAAGCTGGTAACGACTGCTGGACTCTGGGCTAGACTCTGGGCTTATTTTCACTTACATCAGCTTTCAGCTCATACTAAAAGCGCATCGGGTGAGACTGCTGACTGTTAGTCCAAAACATTTCGGAACTACTGCCCTAGAATACTGCATTTATTTTCATTTTTACATCATTAACTTACAGATCCAGATCTTCCTCCAGAACTCAGCAGACTTCAGTGCTCTGAAAGGCCTTTAAGGTTGAATGCTAGCAATCTTCCAAACTATACATAAACACATTTGCTGGGAAAAGCCTTTTAACATTTGTCTATTTAGCCCCTTTTAAGTATGCACTCTGAAAGGCCAGAATACAAGTGCTGCTTCTTAAAGTTAAATAGAACTACTGTGATTGCAAGTGGCATGACGTGGCTTGGAAAAAAAAACGACAAAAAAAACCTGGAAGCAAAATAGGGTTGTTTAACTTCATATATGCAAGTCAAAATTTATCCTTTCAAAGCTTTATAGATGTGACACGGCACTTTTGCTTTGAAAAACCCAGCATCACTGAACTTTATGTTGCCCCTCCAAAACCAATTTATTTTTTTAAAAGGAGAAAACTGGGATTTTAGTTACTGTTTTATTAGGTTAAGAATACTGGTTGTCTTTCTAGAAGTAGAACTGCAGCAGCTTTTTTTTTTTTTTTCCCCCTCTTCTTTTTCAAACAATCTTCTGTTTCTCAAACGGAGTAGTAGGTAGATACAGCTTGAGGAAAAGAAGATATAGTACACTGACCCTTGTGCCTCAGAACATAAACTGGTCACCAGAGTCAGAATATAATTCCTGCACTGTAGAGCTGGCTGAACGAACTGTTAACGTTTCATTTCGCAAGCCTTTTCAAATTTTCAGTGCAGTCTAACCGTAAACAGAACACCTCAACACCTGAACCGCATTTCCAGTTTGGTGCATTAACTGGATTCTCTATCAGAAAAGTTTAAGAAGTATCCATTGTTCTTGCTTATAAAGTAATGCTTTGGACGAATGAACTCTACTGCATTGTTTTGAAAATTCATTATTTTTGAACATACTTCCCTTTTTCCAAACATATGCTGTAAATTACATATTTCAAGTCTTCGATGAGACAGCACTCTTAAAGTTACATAAATTATCATGATGAAGGGTGCAATTAAAATCAATAAGCAGTTTCAAACAGCATACAAATCATTAGCTAACTGAAAAAAAAAACTTGTTAAAAGAAACGTTCACTTGCTTTGAAGAATTACTACACTATAATTAGCAATACATTTTTCTACAGGCTAAGAAACAAGGTGGCAGTTGTCTTTATCTTTTACGAAACAGAAGAACAGCATTCAGAAGCATATAGGGTAACAAAGGTACCTATAAAGAAAAAAAAAATGAAAGTGTGCTTTGAAAATATGACTATATTGAATTTACATTGCATTTCAAAATATGCACTAATAGAAGTGTTCAGCACATGAGGGAACGTGGAACTATTTCAAGCGTAAACTGTGTATTACGCTTCCTTAACACTATAACAGAGGCCAAAGCCTGCCCCCCTCTCCAAATGCTTTCTCAGCATTTTGAACTGTATTTTACTTAAAACCACTAAAAAATTTCTTCAGCTGTTTGAGAAACAACTTTCTCAGTTCAGAAGTTCATCTTTGTCAAAAACCAGGATGTTTACTACAACCGATTTATTCAATCTCAGAAAGAACCACGAAAGGAGAGAAAATACGGTATTTGCTACATAATTTAACTCGTTATATATTATGACATTTTCCAAAACTAAACTTTAAGATTCCTCATATAAATCTAGAACTAAGAGCATAGTAAGACTGTAACAAGCGTCAGTCATAACAGCAGACAGCACCATAGCACAAGCTATTGCTTCTTCGCATACTTACCTACTTTAAGATCCTGTTAAGGGTTGGGTTTTCCACTACAGCAGGTCAGGTATAGTAACAGGTTACAGTTATGAAGATGAAATCATACAGCAGCTCTATAACTGGTCTTTGTAACATAAAGAGCAACTAATTTCATGGGGATAGCAGATGCCATTTTGGAGGCTGATCTTACGACTTGTTTTGGAAATGACTTGTGCTCTCAGCCATTCTTAACAGCTACTGTCATACAATATTGCAGTAGAAATGAAGTGCAGAATAAAACAGCATCCTGAGCATTAATCCAGAGTCTTTTCAGAGTAAGACACATGGTACTCTTACTATTACTGTCCAGTGTCCCGTTACTATAGCAGGAGTGTTCCCACTGGAATAAATCAGATCACTACCAAATACTGACTTCCACATGTAACTGGCATACCTAAGCCGATTGGTACTGGTACAATATCCTCAAGCACATGCTTAAAATTTAACTGAAAAATAAAAACTTAGTAGTCTAAATCTACTCTTACATGAACATATTAAAATATAGAATAAATTTTAGAAGTTTTATAAAAGTCATCATATTTCAGAATTGTAACCTGATATACCTGTTTTATCCGTTAGTAAATAAACTAATCGTCCCAACTCTTCTGGTATGGTGCTAGTTCGAACAACTGTTCCAGGAATATTGTCATCTTTCATAATCATCCACCCATAGGCTGCCTTACCCATGTCCAAGTTCACACGTAAACTGCAAAGGAAATTTATACCATAATCAGTGTGAATATTAGGCAAAGTGAAAGTTATAACCATAAAAATAAAAATAGAAGCTCTTTTTAGGACACCTGGAAAAAAATAAATCTTAAAACTATACGCAACAAAAATTTTGGAACAACATTTTTGTTATGTGTTTGTAGAGTACATATCACATTAGAAATTAAGGCTCCATCCCACACCTTTAGAAGCTACTGCAATACAAACAAATGCAATACCATGCTTTCTGCATGAGACAGATTGCAACACGTTGAGGAGATTCTTGACATAACATCACTACACTTATACAGATGAGAACATTATACATACTTTATCAATAAGATTAGATCTCTATTCATAAAGTCACAGGTTTTATCTGTTAAAAAAACCCACAACACCTATGTTTTCTTTATGATGTGAAAGTACAAATATTTTTGCACCTCTTCAAGTCACTGCTTTTTTTAAAAAAAGTATTTTTTCTCTAGGAGAGTACAACCGTATTTTGTCAACTTTTCTTTCCCACCACAACCAATCGATCAACGACGTTGCTGTCCTTCCCAAACTTTAGTTACAGAGGATCTCCATTGCAAAAAGAGAATAGTGGCCAAGCAGCAAAATGCACCCTTGTGTGATGGCCCGTGGGCTGGAGTTGCTACTGCCAGAAGCAATAAGGAACCTCTGGGTAGGTCTGTACTAGAAACTGTAATTTCCAGCAAGTTTTATGGATTATACATAGAAGTGCAAAATCAAAAGTATTTTTTTCCAGTTCACTTGGTGTCTGCATACTTATTTGTTAATATTTCCATGTCTACATCATACAAGAACGAATTGCCCTTGCACCTTGTATTCCTCTGTTACAATAAAAAGTCTTCACCCATGCTGGTCAGAGATTAATCACTTTGCTCTTCCCCAAAATTAAATGCTCTAACTCATAACTATAAGCCATCTTGTTCTAAAACTTTAAAACGCTACCTTCCTTTAGCTATTCATGACGTGTCAGAGGAACAGGGACTAAGGAATAGGCACATGCTCATTTCTGTTGACTCTGCTCCAACAGAAACACTGAACGAACAGTTAGGACAGCGGCTACGTGAACTATCTGTAGGTAATTTGCCCAGGGCACAGGACTCGGAGAACGGAGCTTAGTAGCAGGTGTACAGTAAAAGGACTCTCAAAGCTATTCAAAGGTATTTATCAAGGTCAAAATACTGCTAAATGCACTTCAGACCCGTTTTAATAGTCCTGAAGTGCTGCTTTACAGCATAACCAAAACAGCAGCCACAAACGGTTTTCATCTGTCCTCTTGCAATCACAGCCACAGATTGATTGTGAATTACCTGAGGTAACGGCGGAGGGAACAGTGAGTCACAAACTGCAACATCCCATAAAGAGATGCGTTTAAGCAGAATTGTGAGAACACCTGAAATTTCAACACACACTGAAAAAATTCAGTTAATCCCACATCCCCTTCTTCCTGAATTTGTACAGCAGAAGACAACGCATGTTCCAGCACAAAAGGAAACAAGTATTTCTGATACAAGATTCTTGACAAGTCAAGATGGTATTTTGCTCTTTAACTAGCTCTTAGTTTCCCATTAAAATCAGCAGCATCAGGAAACCATCCTTCTACCTCACAATGTACCCCAATTAGTTGTGCAAGAGCATATCTAACTTCAGCTGCCTTCAGATGTGCAAATATATTAAAAAAAAATTAGGACAGATATAACACAGAGGACTCTATCAGATTCCTTTTATGGAAAACATTACATTATAACACGGAAAAAAATACTGGAAGTCACTTGCCTCACACTGGTTAAGTACAGTTTTACCCTGTCTTACTCAATCCAGAGCCAGTCCTGAGCAACCAGTATTTGGATTATATATGTCTGTTAACTTCCAGAGTTAAAGAGAATGTAAGCAGCAATGTAACACCCTTCACACCGAGATGTGTACTAGTCAACCAAAGGAACTGCAAAAGATTTACTCCTCTTAGGGATGAGAACCTGCTAGTTAGCTGGTCAACTCCAAAGGAAGCAGCCTGGCTCAAGAACAGCCAGGCATCTGCTCTGGCCAGGAGTAAGCAGAGTAAGCGAAGGATGAAAGCCACTCATCATCCCACTTCACAGGGGCATTTGGGCTACAAGTATTTTTTTTTCTGCCTGGGCTACCAAGAAAGGAATTCTGCAATGAAAGCTCTATTTAAGAGCTGCAATCTTAAAGGAACTCCCAAGAGGAGGTTGTAGGGGGGTGGGGGGATCAGTCTCTTCTTCCAAGTCACAAGTGATAGGGCAAGAGAAAATGGCCTCAAGATGCACCAGGAGAGGTTTAGTTTGGACAGCAGGAAAAATTTCTTCACTGAAAGGGTTATCAAACATTGGAACAGGTTGTCCAGGGAAGTGGTGGAATCACCATCACCAAGATGGGTAGATGCGGTGCTTAGGAACATGATTTAGTGGTGGGCTTGTTTACCACTGGGAACCTACAAAGTCATCCAGATAGGAAAAACTGTACTTCAGTAAGATTAAATCAGAAAAGTCTCTCAACGCTGAAATGCAGTTCATACCTTCGCTTGCATCTTTTACAAGCATGTGTGTTACCTGGTTTTGTGTTCTAAACACTCTCTATATGCATTTAATTATAATCTCACTTAAATATAATTTAAAGGTAAGGAAAAAAAAGAGTATCTCTTGCTGAGTTGTGAGGAGAAATCTGTATTTCAAAGCACTGAGGCTTTCCAGCACACACTGCGAAGCGGAACGGAGTGTACCTCCTTTATGCTGATGGACCTAATAGAAAGCTGGCACCACTGGCCTCCAGCAAAATAACATCTCCCCAGTGACTAGTAAATCCATGCCAGCTTTCAGGCACACAGAGATACCAGGTACACACTTGAATTGTAAAGCTGAATAAAGAATTAAACAGAAATAATATAAACAAAAAATGAGGGCTAGAGATGCATTTTCAGTATTAATTCTAAAATTTGTATGCTGTATCCTGCTCTGATTTCCTTTACTTGGAGCTCGTTGCCTTAAGTGGAAATTTTTGTCTTCAGGATCATTGTAGCTATCACTTAGCACAATACGGGCACTGCTGTAACACTAAAAATGATGGAGGCCTACTAATACTGAGTTTGCTTTCAAAACTGGAAATCTCTCCCACAGAGTTTCACAGGAACAGATAGAAATACTTGACTGAAAAGCTCAAGAATTTTTACACAATAAACCAAGGAGGTACTAAGCTTACTCAACACCAAGCTACTTTCAGTGCCTGACAGTATTAGCTATCATTTCTCTTAAATCCTTTGTGGACTTTGAGAAACCTCACTATACAACCAAAATCATTTTAAATTCACCAGTTTTAAATCCTTCTCGATTTCATCCAGTTTAAAAGACTCCATACATATCTGTTACTAATGAAAATGGTCAGAACAGCATCCTATGTAGCATTAGCACACTGTTGCATTAGTAACACTAATTTTTAGCAAACCAATTAACATGCAATCTTTCGACACAGTATGTTAATGTAGGTATTTGAAGGCTGTTGCAGGGAACGGGCATATTTAGCAAACATAATAGTGTGAAGTTTCTTGTTTCTCAACCTACACCAGTCAAACTCTGAAGCAACTTTCATCCAAATTGGGGATTTATTCCACTAAGAGTTAGGGTGGCATTTCTCCGCAATTCAGCTTCAGAACAAATCCATAACACAACATTTCAGAATCCACACTGCTTTTACTACAAGTTAAAACCAGATACTTTTGCTTTTATTCCCTCAAAAATATGAGTAGTCTTCTAGGTTAAACAAATTCATATTTACAGGACTTCTAGACTTCATTTTTTCCCAAGCATTAAAGACATTAGGGTTCCTTTTAAAGATTTCCGATTTTGTATTTTAGTCAAAATAGTCAAATTTGACAACAAGGAAGGGCCTTCACTGAGAAACTTTCAAACAAATACATTTAGAAGCTCCAGAAACATTCTGCCCTTTATGACTCAGTGAAAAGCAATCAAGACCTAATGAAGCTAGCAAAGATAATTTTGTGAACAAAGTGGTACCGTGCCTAATAAAATTCAAGTATGAATTTAAATAAAATCAAATGACAGTTTTATTTGAGCTTTGGCAGGCAGGAAGAACTTCCTGAGCAGCTCTGTATATAAGCAGAAGTTTCGTAGCAAAAAACAAAGCCCTGCCAAACCTCCAGATAGGTATGAGTATGGCCCATAATGGTATCCAATTTCTAAAATAAATGAAGGAGTTGAGATACAGTCTTTTTTATTTTCAGGACTTCTTTGTAAGTGAAACACTGAAGATCATATTTGGGTCACATCAGTACCCAAAATTGTACCCAATTCCCTACAGCTATACCTCTTAACCTTCCCATATCCCTACCTGCTTGAAACAGCTATAAACTATATGCAGTTAAACACGTTATTTGTAATCTACAAAATGATATGGAATAATTTTCAAATTTTTGGTCAAGAAACAACCAGAAGTGTTTTAATTTCAACATGCCTGGAAAGTTATCTTCACAGAAAGTCATTTTTGGACCCTGACAACTTCTATTAACTGGCACTAAACAAATTAAAATAGAATAAAACAGAAGTTACTTCCTTTGAACACAATATTCTATCAAGATCTAAATAAATAAAAATCAGATAATATCTCATCCCTTTAACTTCCCCTAATTCCCCTTCTCCCATACTTTATTTGGAGAGGAAATTTGAATATAATATTCCTTTTGTGTTTAGCCCACTATATACATTTTTATTTAGTTTTCTCTGCTGTCTGATGCTCTCAAGAACCTCAGATCTGTGCTCTTGTTCACTTCATAATTGGTCCCACTAGTTCTTCTTGGAGTAAATTTTTCTAAATTTTGTCTATGATCTAAGCATATAAAAGGAAATGAAAGAAGGTACACACAGCGCTTTACAAAAAAAAAAAAAACCCAAGCAATGAATGTAACTTTGAGAGAGACTTCAATCCCACACATTTATGCTTAAATATGTGGCAAAAAACTGTGTTATCAACCCTGTATTGCTATAGCAACTGTTGCACATGTAGTTCTTCCAGGGCCACATGCAACCTAGGTACAGATAATTAGATGTTGTAACATAGGTAGGACTTAAAACCTCAGGAGGAAAACTGAGGAATAATTAATGAGAAAACTAATCTATGAATTTCTTACAGGCTGAAAACACAGTAGAGTACAAAATACAAACAGAATGGATGTCAAACGAGCACTTTGGCACAAGAGATGTAGCATATGCAGCTCAGAATAACAATAATTACTTCCTATTAAAAATGTTTCTTTGTTATTTTCACATTTCTCAGGTCGGATGCCTTCTTTCATGAAGCTTTTTATACAATGGCAACAATACTGACATTAGATGTCTAATACAAATAATTGTTAGAACATGAATATTTTTAGGGTATTCCAGACAAATTTGGAATTACTTACTGTAATACTATTAGATTAAAACCAGAAGAACGAGAAGCAAATAGGCAATGATGCAAGGTTAGAAAAGAAAAAGAGCTACTGTAATAGTTAAAAAATTATTTTATTTTTTTTTTTAATCTCGTGCTTTCTCTACGTAACATGAATATCAGACATTACAAAAAAAGCACAAGGCTAGCTCAGGCAGTAGTGCAGCACCACACCGGGCAGAGTAAGACTTCCTCTCAGCATGAGACACACACACCCCACAGCTCCTGATGCACGGAGAAGTCAAAATTAGTTCGTAAAGTATCAAGAAGCTTCATATAATACTTTTCAGTCTCTATGTCTCGTATCATGGTATGGTATAGAGACATAATACACATTTATAAGGATTGCTTAAACTGTTTTATGAGTAGCTCTTTAGCTCTTCCACATTGAAAGCTTTGCATCCTGTATCTCATATATATTCTGTCTCTAGATGTGAGATGACATATACCGGTAGACTTACACCTATACATTACACAGATCAGAGCTCCAACACAGACAGCGCAAACTACGGTATGATTGAAAGCAGCACAGCTGCTTACTGCTGTTAGACAGACACTACAGTCCTGCGTAGGAGTGAGTTCCCTGGATCGTGGGAATACACAGAAGCACGCTGAATAAAACCTCCTTTTTCATACTTGTACAATCCAGGATTTGAGTAGTTATTAACGAATTTCACACACAAGACCTGCTAGCAGTGTTTTCCTCACTGCCCACTAAAACCAGACTGACATAACTTGAGGGATTTTCTTTAAATACTCCTCTTAAAGAACCAAAAAAAAAAAGGCAGCCAGGAGCCAGGTAGCGTCCCAAAACATTACTAAAGTCCAAGGCAATTCCTTCCAGACATTTGGGACAGCTTATTTTGGCAGAATGGCTCAGTGCCCAGGAGCCTTGGGGTGTCTGAAGGAAAGGACCAAAGACATTTCAGCTTCTGTGTACACCAAAACTAAAGGATCCTCCTGAAAAGATGGCTGATTAAGCCTCTGTCAATCCAGCTTTATACTGCTACTAAATATAGAGTCTGGACGATACACGTTTTTATCAGCTCCCCAGATGATACCTTATCATTTTATGGTGAATCCTCTACTTTTCTTAACAGCTAAGCAGAAGCATGTAAAGCTAAAGAATTCACACGCTTGTACACGTGAGGCAATGATTTCACCGAACACTGCTTGGCTAAGCCTTAATTATCTTCAAAACCTTCCTGGCTACATTTTTCTTGAGGAAAAAAAAGAAAACCAAAATAATCAAACAAGGACTCAAGCCCCAGTGTAACTCATTTTGTCTTTCAAGGTGTTGAAGAAGACTGAACAATGAATAAACCAAGTCCCCTTCCTTGGTGGTGGAGGGGATCCAGTTTGGTGGTGCAGCACCATCACTAAGGCCAGCCTTCTCTTTGGCCTTGGCTGTCATTTCTGCGCCGACTCCTGTGGCAGCTCAAGGGAGCTGATGAAGAGATGTTACAACTAAATGGCAGGGGAAAGGACAGAATGGCTTTGTGGCAAGGCTCTCTAACAGCCCGGTCATTTTTCCTTCACCCAAATACACACCAGGATCTTCAGCTCAATAGTTGAGAGAGGGTATCTTGCATTTCACATTGACTGAAGTCTCTTCTATTCTTTCGTACTTAAAAATAAAAATATTGGTAACTCTCTGACAGCTTTTACAAAAAAAAAACCTAAAACAACAGATCAAATTAGTAGCTGTAAAAATTGAAGGAAAAACTCCTCAAGTCTTACATGATTTGTATTGGAATTTTAAATGTGTATGGTGTCTTCAGTTCTACACAAAGGGGAAATTAAACTCTCCTGATAGAAATGTAAGCCTGATTTTAAAAAGACATAAAATTAAAAAGAATTTATCTATAACCACAGTGGTAGACTTAAACTGGGTAAACCAGGCAAAAGATTGACAAAGCTTCACCTCATCTTCCCCCACCTGAGGTGCTGATTTTTCATTAGTGTGACTGGTTTTGCCCTCTGCTCTTCGTCATTCAGAAAACAGACTAACCAAACAAACACAAGTTGTTCAACAAATGGACCTTACTATTTGGAAAAGAAAACAAAAAAAGAACAAAAAAAAAAAAAAGGAAACATCACAGGCGTAAGAACTTCCACAAAGAGCAGCAGCATGGACACATCTGAGGCTACTTGCTCCCCCAAGCCTGCTGTGTGATAACTGCATTAGGTGACACAGTCCGACAAGATCTTGTAAACTAATGAAGAACGTATTTCAAGCAATGATTTTATTTAAAACAAGTAACGGAACGGTCTCCGTGACGCTGGAAGAACCTATGGATAGGCATTAATGCATCCCAGACTGGCTAGAGCCGACTAGGAAAAAGCTTAAGAATATTGAGGAGCATGGAAAAAATCAGAGAATGGGTGAGCATAATTCTAGATTTATTTAGTTTTGGACAGTCAAAGACTTGCTTTCTATCCTCCTTTCCCAATACATTTTAAGAAATTCAAATAGATTTAACTTTGTAGGGAGGCTTGCTGGGCTATGCTTCCTCTATAGGCAAAAAGGAAACCAATACAGAAGAGTAATTTGTAATGGCCAAACTTTTCTGGGAATGTGGGGCTGTTCAACACGTTTTGAGCATAATAGTTCTAACTTACATACAATAAAGAGCTAATTGAAAGCTAAGCTTTCAATGTTTATTTACTACTACTTTTTCTCCATTTTCCTTCTTAAATTCTTGTACACTACAGAACATGTGCAAAGTTGTGGGCTGGGGTTTTTTTTTGGGGGGTGTGTGTGTGTGTTGGCTGTTGGGGTATTTTTTTTTGTTTGGTTGTGTTGATTTGTTTTTTTTTTTACCATTGTTTTATGCTTATAGCTCTGAAGTCTTACATGTCCCAGAGTAATACCCTGCGCACAGTGAAGCAACAGTGATCTAGAGGACTATTTAGGATGTAGATGAATCACAAGGAACCAGCTCTCCCTTCAGCCAAAAAAAGGTTTCTGTTCCTATTAATTAATAGGAGAGGCTGCACAAAGATCAGTTAAACTCCGTTGACAGTTGCTCTTCTTCCTCATCTTCACTGAACATGTCTGGCCATGGAAAATTATTTTTATCGCATAGCTGGAATTTCCCTTGCCCTGCAAACCAAAAGCCAACAGCACAAAAAGCTCCATATTTAGAAACTTCCTGAATTCTCTAAAACCATCAATCAACAGATTTCACGTGTCCATGAGTTATATGCTTTGCCTCTACCAGTCAATCCTAATCTCCCACATTCATTTCCTTTACCTGTGAAAAGTTCATTGTCTACCCCATATAGCTATTTTAATAATAATGAGAAGACACAACACCTGGTGCTTCAGTGTCATTAGTCTTGTAATTTTCATCTCCAAGAGTTTACATTTCAAATACAGCCTAAAGAATAAGTCATTTCCATGCTTAGCATCCAGAAGAGGGGAAGAGAAATGTAGTTACATTTGAACATCACTATGACTGGAGCTGTTTATTTTGCCGACAGTGTGGGAAGCAACCCTGCATACGAATGACCTGAGCTGAAGAAAAAAGTTGGTATAGAAATAGATAAACCTCTAGAGAAAAAAAAAGTATTCTCTGACAGATTCTTGTCTGATCTTCTGTAGGGTAACTGCATGGTCCACCTCAGAACTAAACCAATCCCATTCTCTAATACTTCTGCTTTGTATATTATTTCCCCCAAGCAATTGAAAAATGGGATTAGGTGTATCATAGAAATAATTTTTGGAAAAGAACAATTTCACAAGTCCACTAAACTGCTCTCTTAAGAGTTCATAATGAGCTGCTCAATCAACATGTTTTTCAGTGGCGTATTTTGAACTGTTAATATAGAGTGAAATTTACTTATACCACCTATATGCTCTTAATCCTCTTGCATCCAGTAACAAAGATATATCTGTCTTTTAACCATTTTAATAAGTTTAATAAGAACACAGTGACTGACAAGTGATCCTTTATACTCTTAGCTTATTTTTCCCTTCCCCTACACCTTTGATGATTAAGCACATCTTTCAGCAATACACAGACTCTACCTAAGACTTGAATGCAGCACTTTTTGCCTCTTCACACAGATAAGTTGCTTAATATTCAATAACTGTGTATATGAGAGGGAATGACGACACGACCTGAATAGCAGCATGATACAAGCGGTCAGGGAGTTGTAACAATGAGTGTGTTTAGAAAGATATCACAAAATTGAAATATGAATGTGTAAATAAAAACAAGAGACAGTTAAAGGAAGTAGAAACTGTTCTAAGATGACCAGTTTCTACAATGCAGTCTCCTCAACTCCCCAGTAGATTTGCTGGAACCTTCTCTTTCAACTTCCCAACAGAACCAGTTGCTCATGCAACACAAAAGTAGGGTAAAAGTACAAGTCCTTTAAGTTATAAAACCTTAAGACAGAAACTCCCTGAGTATCAAATTTGTAAAATATGACACAGCTGCCTTCAAATAGACATGTACTGTAAGAATGTGAACACAGTAAGTAATGTAAGCTTAGATTAAAATAGCTAATGAAACCCTCCTCTTTTGCATTTTTCTGATACTCGATGGATTTAAATATTGTGTGCAAACCTGAGGGGATAGGTTTTAAACCTATCTACAGTTTAGTTGCTGTTAACTCTGTGGTTAGCCACTGGGCCACTCAGTAGAGTGACATATCTCAAACTGAAGAGCTCCAGAGAGCATCTAAAAATTAACAATCACCTTAATCTAAACACCGGGTATTTAAACAGGAGAGTACTTCCATTTTGCAACGGCAATACCCATTCAAGGAAAAAAATTCATTTCAGAGTCAGTGTTCTCATTTCTGTGTTCACAGCAGACTTGATTACACACATGGATATTATTTCCTGTTCCAGTTTATCTGCAATTTGAATATATAGTACTCATGCTTAATGAATTAATTAATTCAGGCCAAGTCTCTACTTGGTTACACATGTTAAAAGTCCTCTCATTGTAAAAGCACACCTACATTATTCAGCCATTCAATTTAAATTAATCATTGTTGTAGTAAAAAGTCTGTATTTTAACCAGATAAATGGAGCATTTTCGGTATTTAAGGCGTTAAGAATAAAATTTCAAAGTATACCTAACAGTTCATTCAAATACATGTTTCCTAAAACCACGTTCTCAAATATACCAAGATTGTATCCTTATTAATACATTTATGCTACTAAAGGATTAAATATCCTGATTACTCCAGTAAGATGAACATTATACAAAAAAAATACAACAGTATTGTTTTCTGTACAGTGATCCTTCAAGAATCAGCAGATTTGTTGGCACCTTCTCCTTCAGCTTCCTGATAAGATCAATTTCCTTCGCAATGAGAAGCAAGTATAAATTTCAAGAAAGCCACATTCAGTGAAATTAGACATCTGTGTTTTTCTTTCATTCTTATACATACCTGATCGGGATGATATAGGAAAACAGGAGGAGGAACCGGAAAAGGTTGCGATACCATGGGCCTACAAATCCTTGCAAGGTTACCATAACAACTGATAGTGCAACCAAAGCCAAGAACAGGGCTTTGGTCAGTTGATTCAACTCCAAGTCCAGCAAGCCAACCTAGAGGAAGTAGTATAAATCAAGTTAGTCATGACTTTTTCTTAAATCAACACTTTTGTAGTGCAAACAATTAGCTATTATTGGCATTTTTATTCCTTCCTATTAAAAATCCATGCACTTGTAACAATTAACTGCATTTTGATAATTGAATTGATTATTGTTCCTATGCTTGCATGCATTAGATGTTCCCTGGTTACTGGACAATAACAATTCCCAGAACCAGCGTGAACCATCCCAGCCAGGCCTTTTGAATGCCTTTACATCTGACACATCCCTCCCCCATCGCCTGATCCAGGATAGGAACGCAGGAAGGCAAGGAGAAAAGACAACTGAAGATGAACAAATAAGCAGGAATAACGTTCTTCTGTCATGCATGCAGCAGAAATATTGGCACTGTATATTGTAGTTGTAGGGTGGCTACTGCTTGTTTACTGCTAGAAGACCAAAACCCTGTTAAGAGTCAAGACCCAACGGATAAATGCGACAGAGCTTCCTTCTCATGCATATAACTAGAGTAATGTAACTTGTAACTACACTCCCATACCAGTCTGTAAATCTGAAATAATGTCATAGAAAGAATTTTTAATGTATGATGCAATAATAAAAAACAACAATCAAGTGGAATATCCATTTTCAAACCGTAACAGTAAACAGAGCTTCAACTTTTCACAATTAAAAAGGTATCCGATTTAGAAACATTTTAGCAAAACCACTGAGAATCTATCTTTCACCCACTGTTTCTCATGAAAAAAAAAATATTTTTAAGCTATGTAACTAAGACTCTCACCATTTCAATAATGTATGCTGTAAGCTAAGTATTTATACTCCACTTCTTGGGATGCTCTTGTAGCCAGTAAAATATGTGGGAAAATTATATCAGGAAGAGTTTCCTAGGCCCCGTCACAGATGCCCCTTTTATCTGCAAGTCTTGCCAGTAAGACACGACACTTCCTTAGATAACAAACAGTATGCAAAAGAGCCACTTTAAATATAGGTCTTAAAAATTCCAACAATCTTGCTTATACACGGGCTGTCCCTTCCCTAGAGAACCAGGCAGCTGAAGACCACAGCGGCTGATTTATCAGCTGCATTTAAAAAGCAGCACAACGAGGACAAATATCTTGCAATTTCCGCTGCTTCAACCACTACATAGTTTATGCTTGAATTATTGAGAAAAATAGGTTTTTGGATTAAAATGAAGAAAAATTAAGCCGGGGAAGTAGAGCATGTTTCAAAGCCCAGATCTTTTTGCATTGACAAAGGCAGCCTAAGTTTCAGGCCTCGCTGAGGATCAGATGAAGTCATTATTCATTCAGTCAGGGAAAAAAGACTCAATTACCTCAACCTAAAGATGCTATCAATGAATGCAAAGTGCATATTTTACTCTATTCATCCAAATCCCATTAAAAAGTGAAAGGAATGATTTAATCTGGCCTTCTAGAGTTGGTCTTTTTTTGTAATAAAATAAAGAATCACTGTCTTGCAATATGCATAACCACTACCTCACACTTTTTTTTTCCTGCATCATGGCAGTGAAAGCCTATCTCTCCCTTCAGCTCCCCCCTCCGCCCCCCGCAACAACCCCACCCCAGAACAGAAATGAATAAAGAGCTTCTTTGGAAAGAATTCCACTTTTTGGACAGAAACATTAAATTTAGTCCACTGCACACTGATACGTAGCTAATTCAGAGCATTAATACCTTTCTAATTGATGAAGACAGATGTGAATTTAAGCGTGGAATCCAACAAAAATGTGTTTGGAGAGATATTAAGAGAATAAAAAAGTTGACGATGAAAAATTTTCACACAATAAATCTCTCGCTCAAGAACATTTGGTTTGTTACAATAATGTCACCCCTTTTAATATAGATCATAGTATTTGCCATCGTTATTTTTAATATTTTTATTTACTATGGCAAGTGAAGGCAATTGCAAAACCCTACTTAAGAAGGCACACAAAGAAACTAAGTTTTAATAGAAATGCATTCACCATTTCTCAAAAATTAGTTTCTATAATGTACTGAAATATACTTAATTAGTTTAATTCTGTGCCTTTCCACTTAAACAACTTCTGCACTCAAACTAATGAAACACTGTTGAATTATCCAGATACATTTTCACATAGAAATTCACTAACATTCTCTAAAATTCACCTAAATATTGGAAAAGTGGGTAAACTTCATTTTAACTATATTGTGATTTTATCAAAGCATTTGTAAAATATACCATCTTAGGAAAGCAATTTCTTTCCTTTTGAAAATAATCATAACCAGAATAATTATGATAATATAAGAAACAGATGAGTTAAGAACAGGAGCAATTTTTCACATTCATTGCTATTTCCCATATTAGAAAAGCAAATTTTCTTCCACTTGTCATAATATTTATTCTATTTGAACCGTGTTAACAAAATTAAGCACACCACTGGAAATTTTGATCTCCAAGGGAAAATTTGTACATAATGTCTAAGACAACCACAATAGTTTTGCAAAGAGGCTGCTCTAAGATAATGAACACAATAATTGCCTGTATAATCTAAAATGCTACTAACGGCAACAACTGGAAATCCATTTAGTTCCTCTTTAATTTATGCACAAAGTTTTAAATAGCTAATGATTCTCAGAAAAATAATGGCTTATACCATCAATAAAAAGTATGGCATCATCTACTTCCACCAAAAAAAGCCTACAAGTTTTTAAAATACTTTATTTTCTGAATTAGAGAATGATTAAAGGTCTGAACTTCACACTTTGGACCACAAGGCATAAGTCATTATCTTATGAGAAAAAGTCTCAATTTAATTAGCAAAAGTTGAAAGCAACAAAAAACCTTTCTGACTACCAAAGTAGAATATAAACAGCAATATTGCTATTGCTGCCCTAAATGCTTAACTTTTGCAAGAAGTTACCCTCTGAAGCTATTACTGCAGTAATAGAACAATTCTTCTAACATTATAAAAAGTATATTACTTTAAAAGTGAGGGTTTTTTTATGCTAGAACATTAAAATGCAAAATTTGATAATAAAATGTTGCACAACTGTAAAGATTTCTCAAAAATATTGTAGTGCAGTCATTTTTTATTCAATTACAGTTCAAAGTGCATTAGAAATAATTGCTCACAAATAGCCTTTTTTAAGCACCCTACTTTAAGCCTGTTGAAGTATTAAGGCACTATCTTAGGAGAGACTTCTCCCCCAGCCAAATTCCTCTACAAAGGTAATTATATTTCAGTAATCAGTCAGGTTCTGCACTGACAAACACCATATTGACTACAATGAAATTTCATGGTATGCATGTTTGAGATAGACTTTGGCTTTAATTTGCACCATAAATATAAAAAATTTCTTTTCTTATTCTAATGTATGCTCTGAACTTAACTTTATTAAACTTTGAATACTAGTCAATTATTCATGTTTACATTAATTCTACTCTAAACTTAGATGTAACAGCTATGCAAAGAGTAAGTTGTGTTTAAAATTCCTAAAATTCAAATACTATATCTTTCTTCTTCTTCTATTATCTTCTATCTATATCTTCTAAGATATAATATATCTTAGGCAAACAAGCTTTGCCTAAGAAAAATGAAACATGGCGTTTCATCATTTATAAAAAATATTATTTTTATATAGACTACTATATACAGTTAGCTGCATATATCTGAAACCCTATGGCTTTCTTCAATGATCTGTTAAATTTTTCCTATAGTCCCTGGAAATAATAGATTATTAATCTGTGTTTAAAGGCTAAATAAAGATATATCATTATTTGTTTACCTTAATCTTTGACACCAAAACAGGTACAGCAATTTTGGAATCTGAAAATATTTCTTCTTTGTTAAATCTCCTAATTCTAAGGTTATTCCTATGATTCAAATTCTTGACTACTCAGCAATCCAGATAACTACATTAAGTTAATATGGTTATGAATCAAAACAAATAAAGCGAGTGAATTCAAGTTTAGGAAGCATCTTTCCTTAATTCACTGCACTCAAGTAACAGTCTGACAAATATGTTTCTCTACAAGCTTGTCTTGATTAACATAAATGCCACCAAATTTTGGTTATAGAATGTTACACTTTTTAATCAATATCTTATTATTTTAAGCAGTAGATTCAAGGGTAGGAAAAGCAAACACTGAAATACATAAAGTGACCACTTAGTGAAAAAAGTCACCTATTCCTGCTTTTTCTGAGATCCATTTTCAAGCATCCAAATCACTTTTTTAACTGCAAAAGCAACAACGACAAAGCTTGAAAACATTTTCTGGAGCACTAAAAACCTATCACAAGTTTTGTTCATTTTAGAATTAGAGCAATAATCGTGGTGGTGGTGGTGAGGAGTCTACTTGACTTAATAAAACCGAAATAAACTTTAGTTATTTAGTCCATTCCAGTGGAGTTACATAAAAGTAATAACCAGAAAATAATCCATTTGATTCCAGTAACATTTTCTGTATTTCCTTCGGCAAAAAAACCACTCATCCTTCATGCTAGCTCTAATGCAATCCACCATCACTTCGACAAAACTGAAATATTTGGCATTATGTAAATTATGCAGGTTTATGGAACTGAATTATGGTTATTGTACACTGACTTCAAGAAACATTTTAAGATATTTAGCACCAATTGTATCCCCAAAGAAACAAGTTACAACTACTTGTCTGTGTTCTTACAAAATACAGCCCATATCCAACAGACAGGCATTTAAAACAGCAGAAATATCTTAAAACTCAAGAGGAAATACATGGTTATCATCCTAAAGAAGAAGAGTAAGCTGCAAGTTTTTTTTTTAACGTTTTGATACATATTCAAAAACAGAGGTTTAAATGCTCTTAAAAGCAAAATAAGTTTACCACATTTTGAAATTACCCTTCTGACTTCCCTGGTTTTAACAAGCTATTCATAACTGCATAATATCTGTTTGAAATAAACGAATCAATTCAGAAAAAAAAAAAAATCTTTTTGTAGCTAGCAATACCTGTAATGCTAAAAGAAAACAAAGACTCAAACATTTCTTTCTCTCTCTTCCTTCTTTATTCATCTGTTTTATATAATTGCCTTTTCCAGACTCAATTTCATCCGAGTTTGGATACTCAAAGTGAAACTTGGAAGTCCTCGCCAGGTTTTTAGAGGTGCTAAGCCCTCTCTAGTTCAGTCTACTACAGCAAAAACTATAAGTGAGCTATATCCACAGCTTTACTTAGTGGACACAGTTGCTTGAAGTAAGGCACTCATTTTGACAAATACTGGCCACAGGTTTCATAACCTTAAGTGTGTCTTCTTTTTCACTTGTGCCCTGATTTATCCTAATGCCAACGATTTACTTTATCTATAGTAAAACGTTATGTTTCAAAAGATAAAAGTGAGAGTAACTGAAGGTGACCCATTCTTAATATCCAGTTCACTACGAAGCTGATTTTCATTAACACTTTTGCAGTTTGCTCAACTATCCCAATGTCTCTAAATAATCTTCAATCTGCTGTCTCCACTTAGAATCAGTCTTTGCATAACAATGAAGCCAAATCACTCATATTTGCCTCTACCCTGCTTTAGTGTTTTCCTCTAATTTGACTGAAGGCTAAAAAAGGAGATTTGTGGCAGTTAAAGAAACGCCATGTGTAGTTTGGTCAGCAGAGGGTGCTCAAGATCGGTGCTTGGCTGCTGTTTTCAAAAGCTCGCTGTGGGTAACGCAGTACCAAGCACAGCACTGTACATTCACATCTGTATGGTACCTCTGTATGATCTTCCACGGCTGACAGCATCTACCCTTTTTAGTTTGAAATGCTCAGAGTTAACTATTCGAAGGGCTTTAACAATTCAGGTTGCGTACCGAAATTATTGTATTTCCTTCTTAGCAAAAAGTTACACGTCATATACAATCACAGAACCATATTTTGGTTGGAACCCTAAGGCATCAGCAGTCGGATGCTTTGCAACCATACGTCCTCTGACGCTGCCGTGTATTTGTGTTTTAATGATAAAAAACGTGCACAGAACTTATTAAGAAATTGAAAAGGTTAATGGCTTCTTAAAACTCTTGACATCCATGTAGGGATTGTGCTGTTATTAGTAGCATACCCTCCTTCTATTAGAAGCGATCAATTGAAAACGTTTTCTCAAGACCACCCATCAATTTAGAATAATTACTTCAATAATCTAAGCTAACTAGTCATACCGGAGACTTCAACAACCAAAAGCAGTCACACAGTGAAACTCTTGAGACATCCATTTTTTCAATTTAAAACGGTACACAAGATTTCACACAGAAGACATTCAGAGTTTCTAAGAACTCACAATTCCCCTTACATTTGATCAAAATTGGTAAGATATGGAATTCTGGATGTAAAAAAGATCAGGATTCAAAGATGTTTGATTTTACACTGGGACACTATCTTCAGATTTATATTTCAGCTGTAATTTTTACAAATGCTTGTTTTATCTTCTTTAAGCTTGATCATCACCAGCTTCAACTCAAGGCTTTTCTAGCACACTGTCACGTAATCAGTTCTTTTCACGGTGGGAATACAAAATAAGCAGCTTTACACATTACACACTATTATTAAAACATACTCAAAGGAGATGGCATTTTTTCAAATCTGAGTAGATTAAAAAAACATGGCTTACTCTCACATATGAGAATAATTAGCTTTGCCAAAGTAGCTGCAAAACTAGCATGGGGAGAATTGGTCCCAAAGTTTTTGTTGTGCAAAATTCGCAATTATATCAATAAATATAAAAAACTGTGATATATGTAAAAAAAGTAAATGAAATACCTTAGTAAGAGGTACTACTTCCTTCAAGAAAAACAATTATAAAAGTGACCTAGCAAATTGTTAGCAACAACTAGTTCTTTCATTTGGATAAATTTTGGGAATTCTAATGTATCTACATTTCAGACCATGCAGCTGACTGGTCTAAATACAGGAATTTACATACATTGATTTTTGTCACTACAGGGACTGAATTCATGTTTTTTGTGTATGTCTCACTGTATGTTTAGTAAGATTTCATAAATGCTGTGAGAACCTTGTAGCTCTTTCAAAGACATCTTTGA